>NW_003805173.1:464926-641561 GCF_000255335.2 Galendromus occidentalis | reverse complement strand
GGGTGCTGGCTCGCCGGGTTCTGGGCGAAATGAACGTACAGTGATCATCATACATCTCTAATTGTTGCTGTAGTGGGGAGCTCAGAACCAGGCTGGTCGTGAATGATGATTCCCTGTGGGTTTTGCGAGCGGCAGGGAGTGGGAGGGTTGGGGGGTCAATGTTGGTTGGGGAACAGAAACGGAAATGCAGCGAGTTCGCTTTTTTTCCTGCTACTCAGCATCTCGGAGAGGCTGTTAGCGATTCTACTGCGATGAAATGAATCTGACTACAGATAGAGATTGATACATTTCCGTACGAGCGTTCTCTCATTGCTTCTTCGCTCTCAGTCAGACGGTCGGTCGGTAAGTCTGTACATCCGTCTGTCTGGAGTTCCGCTTCTCCGCATCCGACTGAGTGAGTGTCTGAAAGCGACCGGGCCGAGAAGAAGCTGGTAGAAAACTTTTTATACCACTGTTGACCGGAGTCGTGAATTATTTTCCACGGCACCAAAGGACCGGTCAGCACTGTGCAATTACGGCATTCGTCCAGGATCAGGCGAACCAAGCGCTCCGAAACTCACCAAACCTCCAGCCCGAGAGTCTGAGGCGTACGGCGCCGCAGTCTACCACCGCTTATTCCGCGGCCGGGGAATAGAAGACGGTTCTACTCGATGCGTCACGTTCTCCGCGGGCGAGACCGAGAGCAAATATTTTGCAGATTAGGAAAGTTGCTTGATTCTCTGTCGATTCCAATAGATCTCGGATGGACGTCTTCGCGGGATCAGTCGAAAGGTCACCCATATCTGACCCGAAATGATGCGATGTGATCTCCCCTTCGATTTCCATTGCTGGACGGCCGGATCAGAGCAACATCGATTTCCCACCGTGGAGATAGATATCGCCCACACGCCGGGGAACATCGACGTCGAATATTTCAATTCGGAAGGTCAGAGGTTTTTTCCGGTCGTTCCCATTTAATACCATGTCTGACGTCTCCGTAGAGATGGTGGGAAACGCCTCTTCCAGCCTCCGAGATAATGACAAGGAATGGAGGTCTCGGCGCCGAGGAATGAGACTCGAATGTTTCCCGCGTCCCTCGACGAGCTTGCGTCCAGCGGAATCTTGTCTCAGTCAATCAGAGAATTGAATACGCTCCGCTCTCATCGCTTGCTCACCGTGTCGACCTAGGTTTTCGACGATTCACCTTTCCCGTCGCGATCGTCGCCTGACGGATGAATAAATTGTTCCAAGAAACCCACAGCGGGTCAACTTCCGCATGTCGAGCACGTAGTTCGCTTTTCATTCATTCAGGATGGAGTTCGTCTTCCTGACATCAGGAGCAAGATTCCTCCGGCTGTCGGGCCGGACACTTTCACCTCGAGGAATCACCTCAAACGTCCATGCTCCCCGAATCGCCGATGACCCAATAGCGTAGCGAGTCCGCCGCCAAGCCGCAGAAGCAAGATGATTATTCCGTAGCGACGCCGACGACTGGTGATAGGAGCTTCTTCCACGGGAATGATCGTGCTTTTGAGCACGTGTGGAAACCTCAGACTAGTCAGCTCGGACTTCCCGCAGGATCGCGATGAATCGTGTCTCGGAAACGCTTTCAAATCTCTCGAATTGAAGCTGTTCTTCTCTTTATCGCGTCGGCGGAACGAGAGCTACCCCATTGATGCGCAGGCTCCCTGCATCGGTAGACTGGTTCACGTCAGGTGTTGTTTCCTTATCTGTCCCGCCAGAAATAGGATAAGAGCTGACAGCGCGAACCTGCAGCTTTGCCTGCTCGCGAGCGAGCGGGAGAAAGGACGTAAGCAGCTAAGACGTTGCATCGGGCCAACGTCACGGCTGCCGTTGGACCATCGCGAGCATGCAGAATATTCAAATCGAATTGCAGTCACTTGCATCCATGCCCATATCTATCAATTTACGTCATGCAATCCGATAGCCCGAGTCACTTACCAAAACAAGTCGTCCTTGCCAATATCTTCGTGTATCCTGTCTCTGCTCTATTGCCGATCGACGCGTTGCTACTTGTGTTCCCTTATTTCTGTTCGTCCCGTTGGTCTTATTCCTCAGCTTGTTACTTAGACCCGTTGTCCTAGTTCACGAAGGAACACAAGACGCTTGCGAGGCGAGAAGGAGATTACGGTGAGATGTACTAGAACTCAATCTATATTAACTGGTCGGTAATATGTACTCGGAGATTGCTTACTCGCTCGTCCTTGCACCTAGTCGTTGAGTATCTCTCGATCACTCACCTACGGGGTCCCGCTTTCTCAACGGCTGTTCAAGTCGATGATCGACTCATGAATTCCCGGCTCCCATCGTGAATATCTACTCGTTCTCGGAAAGCGGTCGACATTCAGCGTTCAACCGGTCATTGTACGTGTCGGTCGGTCTTTCGGCGGGTCAGTCAGTCAGTCAGTCGGAAGCAACCGACTCTGAATGCGAGAGTCATTGAGAATTGCGAAATTCGTGGAAACCTCTCGGTCGGTGAACGATCTGTAACTTGTCGCTGCTTTGGATTCGGAGAATTGCCACAGAGTCCTGGAAGAGTTATTCGCTCGCCGGAAGTTGGCAATGACTTACGAATTCCTGCGCTACAATTTACAAAAAGAAAATGAGCATGCGACATGGTTTTGTCTCGTTCCCGAGCGACCGACCATTGCGACCGATGCGTCCGGGATTGTGATCGAGCTCTGGATCCGACTGTGGTTTGAACTCGGCTCTGCGAAGAAGGAACCGAGCCGTGCCGAGAGACTTCAGCTACTGGAAGAGCGAGTGGGAGGGGGTCTGCTTTCAATCTTTAGCTCCGGTAGTCCCGAGTGTGGCGAATCCGTTGAAGCTTCGCCACCGCGAGCTTCCGGCAGTGGCTCTTATCTTGCCGGTTCGTTCCCTTTTCTTGCGAGGATGTGAGGGGAAGGATCTGAATGAGCGTATAATTTTCGTATAATTGCACACGGGAGAATGAATGAGCTAGAAGGAATACGAAAAAAATCGAGCTCGCGTGCGGGAGTGGGTGGTCGGTCGGCCGGGTATGTGTATGCGTTGATAATTAATTTTTCTCTTCAGGGATTCCATTTTGAAAGAACAACTTCAAAGAGATCTGCCTCGTCACGAGACTTCCTCCCGCTTCCCGGTCGAACGACCGATCGGACGGGCCGCCGCCCGGCGGACCGACAAACAGGCCGACCAAGCGGCCGGCCGGAGAGCTGGGAACTCGCCCACCGGACAAGCTACGAAATCGTTTAAAGGAGAATTTTGGGATGTTTCAGAGCCGGGCGACAGAATTAATGACATCACTCGGGCTGGATCAATTGATCACCTAGCTGTCGATGTGGGGATCGTTGCGGAAGCAAAGAGTTTTTATCAACTCGATACTAATCATTTTTCTTTCTTGCGTTGCCCGCTCCCTCCGATGAAGTTGAGTTGATGAAAAAACTCAGACCGTCTCTCGCCCTTAATCACAGCCGCTGAACGCAACTCGAGAGGAATACCTAAGCCAGCTTCGACCGAGGCGGGCTCGGAAAAACAATACCTTCCTTTTCCCTCCGAAGTCCGGCTCGGCGATCTCTAGGCTTGTCCGGCGTGTTTCGGAGACGACCGATCATCCATCGCGTTCTTTCATTTTCACCGAAACGATTTCATGCATCTGACAGTACTAGAATTGCGGAGCCTGATGACGTGGCGTAGGGAGTGGAAGAAATCCGAATGTCAGTCGAGCTCGATCCCGGGGAGGAGGTGCTTTTCGTTTCTCCAAGGAGAAGGATCGGGACGATTGTGCGACTCATTCCGGAAACTCGGGTAGGTAATGTGGTTTCTCACTCCCATCGGATCGTCTCGAGGCTCGTCACGTCCTCGGCACGACACGCCTTGCTTCCACGTCGATAGAGGATAAAGCTCACGATGACTTCTGTGATCGTGCGGGATGAATCACAGAAGCCGGAGAATCCGGGGATCCAGTGTTTCGACTCCGGCGGACCGAACCCGTTGGAGACATCTGATTGCCTAATTCCTGCTCTCACTGAGATGTTCGGCAAGGCTCGGTCGTCGGCTTGCCGGCACAGCTACCAGATGGGAGGACGCCAGAGTGAAGAGAAGATCAAGCTACACGTTATTCGTCTGATCTAGTATTCCATTTCCAATTTCTCACCTCCTCACTCCTTCAATCGTGCCACGAACAAGCCACCACAATCTCTCCGCGGAAGGAGCAGGACGGGAGATTTTTGTGCGGAAGCGATGGAAAGGGAGGTCAGGCAGCCGTATTTGCTCCTGCAGCCTGGACAACAACAAGTCTTGCAAAAACGAGCCGCCGAATCCGTCGTCGAGCCGGTATTACAAGCAGTCTGTATGTAGTTCTCTCCGGCTGTCTCATCTATCCGTACATGTGTGAGCGCGCTGCAGATGCATTATTGATGGTCGCGAGTGTAATTCTGGCAAATCTGCTCGACACACAGAAAAAAGTTGTTAGCTGAAACAATTTTCCGCTCGAGTTTGTCGTGTGCCTGGCATACCCCAGGGCTCGATCCCCGCGGATGGGACGAAGGAACAGCGGGAGAAGTCCCACATACGGGGAGGCACGCGAGCATAGGAGTCGGATGGGGGTTCCGGTCCTTTCTGGAATCTCTCGAACGTAAATAAAGAGAACTGCCCACGCATCACTGTGCTGAGCGGCGAGCCATTGAGCGGACTTCGAGGTGATTCACTCCAAATGCGTTCGATTCCCTCAATGGGAGGAATTGTGCCGAAAGTTCGCCGGCGGAATATTCCATGCTTGTTGCCCAAGCGCTGCGGCCTATTTGTTTGACGGACTTACGATGCGTGGTTCTCCATGATGAATCGATGCCAATATTATTAAAGCCTGATCGCCCACTTGAATCATGAATTCGCTTTCGATTGCAAAACACTACCCCACGCAGTCTCGTTGAATGACATCAGCAGTCCCTGCTTGGCGTTCAACCTGTTCATTCGGTACCTGTACGGATTCCCCGATCAGCGGGCAGGCTGTCGCTACCCATTCGCGGTTATTGTGCATTAGTCGAAAAGGGTCCGTGACTCGGCCTGTCTGGTTCCTCTTCCGTCGCCGGAGGTATGATGGCAGTTACGTGTATTGCGAAACTTTTCGTTAGACCTAAGGACATAGACAGTGCATGGAGGTCACCCTCGACTGACGTTTGCCGTTCACTCCTTCTGCTTGTAGTATGTGTCCGCGTTGTTGTCGTTGTCGGTGCCGCCGCAGTCCCTGCTGCTGCTGTTGTTGTCGGCGTCGTTGTTGAGAAAGCTTTGTGGGCCAGTTAATGTGAACATCTGTCTCAATATCGGCACTCGAGGTCGCCGGCTCCCGAGGAGCATTGGTTCTCCTTGTACAGGAGGTCATATGTCTTGCCGCCGGCCGACCCCTCTTCTATCTTCTCTCCTTTCTACACCGAACTCACGACCCGGGCGTCAGTCCGAACAAAAAGCAAATACGAGGAGAGAGGGCGGGTCTTTCCGTTCAAAGCTGTCTTGTCGAAGTTTAACCAGATTTGGCTGTCCCACTCCGATGTCGTGCCGCTTCGACAGTGCGATGCCGGGTCGACGGCGGCGACGGACCACACAGGATACCGAGGGAGCCAATTGGCGACTCCTCACGATTGTTGTCGTCGTCGTCGACGTCTCCGTCGGTTTGGCCACCGTTACCATCTTTTCTGCCGCTGGTGTTGTTGTCGACGTTGTCGTCGTCGTCGTCGACATTACGTCGAAATGGAGATCTATTACCTCAGTTTTACCCTCAGTCTACTTTGCAGTCGTTCACGATGGCGGACCCTTATGCTTTCCCTCTTCATTTCTGCCGGAAAATCGTCGAAGAGCTATGGGCCGAGTTCCCTCGTTCATTGGAGCGCGCGTCGTTACGGTTTCCGATTGTTAACAATTTGTCTCCAAACCCTGAACGACATAAGTGCTTGCCGATACGGTGTGAAAATCACCTCTCCGCAGATTCTACGACGAGGTGCAAGGGAAGGCTTCGGAACTTGGGGGGAACAGGAAGTTCGAACAAGCGAAAACAAAAGCGACACAGGCCGGATTCCATGAATTTCATGGCACGAGTCCGGGCGGCTCACGACGAGCTCACGTTGCGTGTTGAGGGCATGCGTTTCCGCTTTCTTCGCTCGAGGACCTCGGTTCCCGCGTATGCTCCGCTCAGATAAACTCGTCGAACGAGACGGGTCGTTTCGATGTCAGAAGAATGGCAGCGAGCGATTGCATTGTGACGGAACGGAAACGGGAAATCTGCTTGGAAGAAGCGGGCTTAGGCCATGAGAACTAATTATTATCGAATACTTGCTCTGGTCGTCGCCGTCCTCATTAAGCGGATAGTCGGTGTCGTACGGCTTCCGTTCCGCAAGCGACTTCCGTCGGGCAAGGGAAACGACTTCGTGAGCGCGTAACTTCTGCTTCATGGGATGAGGAACGTGGCGGGGGAGATCAGGAGGAAAGAGTTCCGAAAGACTTATCTATATATTTGGACTTCCCGACCAACTGTCCCATCGAGTGCGTAACAACCGTCTCAGAACGTCTGCGCGGCCAACGTCGCACGAGATCCGCCGTCGATCACGTCGAGAACGCTGTTCTGAAGGTCGCGTTCGAAACATCGTTCCCGTATGCAGCAGCCGACTGGATATGACTCACACTCATAATGAGATGCGGGGAATACATCACGGAGGGGATCCCTCGAGACCGCGAGATGCGCTCGATCCCGGAAAGGAGTAGGATCGCGGTCGGGAAATGGCGTCGCCCTCGAGCCATCGAGGAGCAGCACAAATGCAGAGGGTGAGAGAGACTGCCCCGCGAGCCTCGCAAGGGCCACCGGGTGCCTCAGGAAACCACCACAATAGCGCACGACTAGCAGAAGGCCTTAATTAAAATAAATGATTATCCGTTCAAAAGCGTGGAAAAGGCGAGAACGGCTCAGTAACCGCTGACGTCACTGCACTTTCGCGGTGACGAGCCCCGGAAAAAACGCCGGAACAGTACAAACAGAAGAGCACGCAGCAAAAAAGGGACTTGTCTTGTTCTCGTCCGTCGGATAATAATAATCGTCCCACAATACCTAGACGGTCCACAAGCTGTAGTCGGTATTCTCTGACCACCGAATCCGGAATCGCCGGAGACGTTCTCATGAGCTTTCGGGGTAAGAAGGCCGAGAGGTATGGAGATGAATTCCCACGGGAGCTCCGATGCTCACGAGGCAAGGCTAGGTAC
Source organism: Galendromus occidentalis (assembly GCF_000255335.2). NCBI lineage: Eukaryota > Metazoa > Arthropoda > Arachnida > Mesostigmata > Phytoseiidae > Galendromus > Galendromus occidentalis. Next base: position 634,337 of record NW_003805173.1, on the reverse strand, counting down.
GATGTATGTTGCGACATGGCTCATGTCTTGCGCTACAAGACTCACAATCAGCTACTGAAGCCCTTCCGACCTACGTCGCAGTACTGCCCCGCTCAATGGTAGAAATATCATTGTGTCTGTGTCACTGGCTGTTGGCCGACTCGGCTTTCATCACTTCGTATATTGGTCGCACTTGTCACACGGACAGGAATCACATTTCGTCCTTCGCGCAGTGACCTCCCGTCCGTCGACATGGTGCTCGTCGTCGGCAACGGAGCGTTCACGCAGTTGACACTCGCTCACGGAATCCCCGCCCGTATTGAGCTCTGTTGCCGACGTGGGAGAGCCCTCGGCGCTCTTCACCCTTTTCATTCCTTTCGGCCCCATTCTGACTCCCGATCTGAGTACGACCTCGCACTCCTCGAAGGTCATCACGTTGACATCATCTCTATTGTTTTTGGTATGTCGTTCTCCCTTTGGAGGATGGGAGTGCGGAGAAGGGAACATCTACTTCCCCTCTGCCGCTCATCAACGCCCAGCGCCTCGCAGCGACCGTCGAGGCTCCCGGCGTTTCCGCGTGCAATCGCTGGCGATCCCCGCAATGGATTTCCTGGAGAGAATAGCGAACACGCGAGCTCGTCCGGGTCCTGGAGCCCGTTTGTGTCTCACTTCGAGCCGGATATTTCATGAGTTATGAATCTCCCGTAGACTATTCCCGGCGGGCGCCTCTTTGCGATCTCGTGTTTGCCGGCCAGGCTCCTACTCTGCAGCCATAAGACTCCTGTCCGATTGGCTGATACGTATCTGGTCGACCATTCGGGTTGGCCCTACGAGATGTTGAAACAATCAGTATCTGTGTTTGTTTGGGCGTGTGTGTTGCAACTGCCCTGTGTACATACATATGTACGAGCTCTGCTGCTCCTTGTCCAGTCCCAGTTCTCCATTCCCTCCTACCTTCTTCTGGTCGGTCGGTCGATGCCTCCTTACTTCCTTCCTCAGAAACATCCTCGGAGAGGACGTCCGGGAATCAATCTTCTTTCGGATGTCTGGATAAGTTTCTCGGAGAATGATGCAACGCTGTGGCAACATAGGTACTGTCACGGCCGACCAATCTGGGAGCACTGCTAGCCTTGATGTCTCTGCGATTCGGTCCGGGTTTTCATGTCGAGAAATCGCTGGGAAGCTTACAGCTGTCAACGCAGTGCTTGGCTCGGGCCGTACGAGACTTTTTGAACTATCTATATATGGAGCTTTCTCAGGCTACTCTGTTGTGTACCCCGTGGGGGACCAGCGGAGGGCTTCGCGCGGCGTCGTGAGATCCGCTGCGGTCGGCGAAGACATCTCCCAGAGCGAGACGTGCGTCTTAGCGTCTGTGTCCGAAGCTAGTGAAGTGATTGGATGGACAACTGGGGCTTGTCTACTAAGTACCGATTGGTTGCCACGACCGTCGCGACGGCTCGATGACTCTCCAATGAAGAACTCGTTTGTCGACCGATCCGACTTGAAGTTGATACACGTCTGCCTTCCTCCGTCCGCGGAATTTCGCTTGCGCTAAATGCTCGTTGTTTTTTTCGAAATCTCGGTCGACTTGTATCGATTTGACTCGTAATTGCTCCCTCGTTCCCTGCGAGACACCGGATCCCGAATCAAAGTGACATAGCTCATGGGTTCCGGAGCATTTTTCCGCCGACCTACTCTACTCTCCCTCCAGCCGAGCGAGCGGCGGCGGCCGGCGTCGGAAAGTGCTCAACGGGGTCCGTTGCAGTTTTATGGTTCTAATAAGCCTGCCGAGTTGCTTGCCTAGCTCCGTTGGTTTGTTGAACGGGTCCCCGGCCTGAGTCGCAGGCTACGAGCGAAACAACAGAGGGTAGAAGAAAGGCGGAAGAAAATCCAGCGACGAACAGATCGACGGGCTTTCCGAGCACGTTTGCCGCCGCCGCCGCCACAACCATCACGACCGCAAGCGCCGGTGGCGGAAGCAGCCGCCGCCACATTACGGAGGCAGGGCGAGTCGTGCTCGCTGGTTCGACGTCCGTGCCTCCGTCGGTCTTCGTCGTCATCCCTGGCGCTAGTCAAAGGATACGAGTAAGAAAGGACGACAGAATATAGACAACAGATAAGTGAAGGCTACACTTTACTAGGGTGCGGGAAAAATACGCGGCACACACCTCCTCCTATTCCGACTTCAATGTCGGGAGGTTTACTCATGTTCCACAGAGCGCATGGTGAGGCTCCGTCCCCTTTATCCATTTCGCGCCCTCACCTCACGCTGTGACGAAGCGGCGTAGATCGCGAGAACGGAGCTTCGAACACAAGGAGTGACGAAGTTGGTTGAAGCCCTTGATGACGTAACTCGCTCCGAAATACCTCGCGGTGCGCATCCGCGGATTTGACGTGGTTTCGGGACTTCAACATGGAGAATACAAGCGCAACACGAAGGGTTATCCGGAGGCGACACGGAATTCCCTTCATTTCTCGCCTCGTTCCGGTACCTCTGTTAACATTGGCTAATAGCGGAGACTCAACCCCCTCTCCCGCGAGAGCTCTACCTCTGTTCCCATTCGATGTACGTGGGTGCAATCCTGAAGGGAACTGAAGCCCTTCAGCAGATAGGATTTCGTCGTTGTCAAGGTCCCAGGGACATCGCCACTCCGCGCCGCACAGATTAGTCCCGGTAAAAAGTGCTGTGTTGACCCTCTGTGTCACTCATTGGCACCTGCTCCGCCTCTCTCACCACCTGTTCCCTCGATTCAATCTCTCTTTCGATTGTAGTCTGAATTCCGCTCTAAGCCTCGGTCTCCTATTCGTATGTACTTTCTGAAATCTATTCCGTCTCCTGCCAGCTGCAGTTGTTGAAACGTCGAGTCCCACTCTCCAATAGTCTTGTCCTCCCCTCCAGCGCGGGTAGTTCTCCCACGACTGCAGCTGTTGTAAGTGCATTCACTTATTTCGCCACTTTCCGATAGACCTTCACGCCCGCCGGGGCGGAATAGTCAACAAAGTTGGAGCCGGCTGGAGCGAAGATCCCGGACCGAAAACCTCACTGTGCAGTATCCTTCACTTGTCTGCTTCCAAAGCGACCCCTCTCCTCCCTCTCCGTTACTTTCCACGAGGGTCCGCTTTTAGAGCGCACTCCATCTATCAAGTCTAAAAAGGTCCAATGAAGCTTGCTCCCGTCTCTTGAGGCAGTGCGTCCGAGAAGGAGCGTTGGTGCCACCGCGGCATCTCAAAACTCTTGAGTTGGTCTTCGTCTGCTTCTCCTGAACTCATCTCGTCACATCAAGAGACTCTCCCTCTTTCTCGAGAATATCGTTTCGGAATTCTTCCGACTCCTCCGGAACGCGCCGTGGCCGGCCGGCCGGTCGCTTCTCTCTCCCCTACTGCGGTCAACAGATCTCTGATTCCGGCCGGAAGCGTCTCATTGATCCGAAATAGGGGAAGTCATATAATAATACGTCATGGACAGAGATGAGCATATACGTAGCTTTAGAGACGTGCTGGGTCATTAATGTTGCTCCGTCACGTAAACTACGCGTAGGAGCCTCCTCCCGTCCAATGCGGCCGTTCGTTCGTGAGGGAGTCCGTCGCGATCCGGGACAGGCGCAGTATCTCGCTCGATCGCTGCACGTATTCTGTCTTTCCCGCGTCTCACTCGTCCACTGCGAATCGCATACGTCGCGCTCTTCTGCGAGCAGACAACAAGCAGACAGGCGGGTCGGCTGTCATATGGGCAAACAGGTCCGAGAGCAGCCTACATGGGAGCTCACGTGTACCTGGTCGACGTTAGGCAGCTGGTCTAACGGAGGGTCGGTCGGCTGGCTGGCTGACTGAGTGGGTGATTTGTGGCTCAAGAGAACCAACATGCCATACGTTGGTAAGGAGTAGAACCCTCGTTTCGTTCTCCAGGCAGTATTTCCGTTGGCCTCGTTGTCGGTCGGTACGAGAGAGGAACAATTCGACTCCTCCAGCCGGCGTGTTTTATGACCGTGTGCTTGTTCTCGCCACGCTCGTCAGAATCCTCCGCCGAACGGTCTCTTCTTCTCGAGCAGACATACCTACATGGATATCCGACTCGGGCTCCGGGTATTCCGACGCACGCAGACCGCCACTGAACACTTGGGAGAACTCACGAGGGGGAGCGGACGGTTCTCTCCGCACCGCCGTTGATCGATTCGCTAAAATGGAAGAAATGCAGCATCGGTCGCTGCTGCCGTCGATAGCGCGTGGACGCTGGGAAACACCACATTGGCAGTGGCAGCGAAGAAAAATAGAGCCAAATGGATTTGTGAAATACCAGGAGCCGGGGCGGAGCGCAGAGGAACGAGAAGGGAAGACAAGTGCACAACTAAATTTGCAAATGACCAAAGCAGACCGATGCGGAATGGAGGCAGCGGCGTCGAGGCTCCCGTCGAGCCGGGGCCCTACCTATGTACCTACATCTTTTCGAGGCTCTTGATCGAGTTTGAAATTCACGTTTCGTCGGAAAACGAGGAGAGGGAAAGTGAGCGAGAGAAACGCGAGAAGAGCTACGAACAAATGTGATAAAAGCAATGAACAGAATGGAGTCCAGGGAGGGGAGCCGGCGGGAGGCGGAAGACGACCAGACGAATGAGAGAGAAAAGACAGAGAGGTGGAGCAGAAGGGGATGGCGACGAAGTAACGCGAAGCCTGAGTCTAGCAGGAGGAAGCCTCAATTTGCTGATGGCTAACATCGCCGCTATCGCTCGCTCTCCCGAGCTCTCGTCCTCTCTCTGTTGGTTTCGCGCTCCCAGTGAGACGATTAGACGCTGGAGGAAACCGGGTCACGGCATCACTGAGAATTTGAGCTTTGGAGTTCGCCGAACAGCGGACGCGAGAAATTGAGAGTGGAGAGACAGAAGCGGAGGAGGAGAGCGCGCAACGCTGCTCTGGAAGAGCTCCGCTCGCAGAAATAATTCGGCTGCGATCCGCCTAATGTCTCCGACGACCATTTGTCCACTCCCTTGCCTTCCCCCCTATATTTAGTGGCTTGCAAGTTGTGAGGAACGATCATCAGAGGATGATCGTCCTCCGGTTCCTCGATCTTCACCGCTCCATCTTTCCCTTGCCTCCAGTGAATTAGGCTGTTTGTGAGAGGGGCGGCAGATCGGGAAGGAGAAGCACGCCGACGACGACAGAGACACAATGGGAAGCGGCAACCTAAGGAAAAGTTAAGAATTTAGGTGATGAAGAGGAAAATAGAGTACCATCACAGAATGAGACCTACGGAGCCTCAGAAGGGAATGTGCTTGAGCGAGGGACTCAATTCGCGGGAAGGCTGAGTGCTCTGACGTCGAGAGAGGTCTAAAGAGAGTCCAAGGAGAACGAGGCACGGCCGAGCGACTGCCGTGGGGGCGAGGAAGAGGACTAAAGGAGCTAGGGGGCAGAAAGAGAAAGAAAACGATGACGGCGACGGGAGGCAGGACGAGCTCGACATTGCGGGTCTTTATTATGTTTAATGAACTTCATTGAGAACTCGCCGGGGACCTCATTATCCACACTTCGGCAGCGATGCCCGCCTGCTTGTTCGCTCGCTTGCTCGCTCGTTCGTACGTTCGCTCACCGAGGCCTAGACGTTTTTCGTTCACTGCCCAGTGGCCGTCGTGCCTGTGCGCCACATTCTCACTCGACGGAACGAAATTACAGATAAGTAGTTTTTCGGCTCAAGAGCATGCCCAGATATTCGTACCCGAGCACGTTGACGATCGCCCCTCTCGGCACTTCAGGAAAACCTTCCATAGCCCGCGGAAGTCCAGAACAAAGTCACGAAATCCATATGATCCTGTCTGTTCATATCTTCATGGGGAAATTCACGATACATCTCACCTATTCAGTGCCTCGCCGAAGGGGCAAAGAGGTAGGGGGCAATGGAGTAGTTAATTCCGATTTTCTTCCGGACTGCCCCTAGGCGGGAAACTATCGCGGGCGACGCATCTTCCACATTTGGGCCCCCGTTCTCCGTAACAGCATGGGTCTCTATGGTGTGGGCACTAAGAGCAACCAGTCCGCATCCGACGAGGGTTTTAGCGTTATCCTTTCCGTTTTTATCCGCCACCCCACCACCGACATCATCACGGTCATCACGATATTTCTCGTTCGTCTTACATAGCCCCAACCCATCTTCCCTCGGCATCATTATCGCGGTGAGTGAGTGACACGGGGCTTCTCTTGTCCCAACTGGGCCGCCGAGTCCCTCGGCGACGCATCATTCGCGGGGATCGCCGAAGAATAGATGGCTTGAAGCGTCATTTTTCTTATAGCGGTCTCGAGATTCCCCTCGGCTGTCGCATGAGGCACGGCAAGTGTCCAGTGTCCTCAATTTCCCCTGCCCCTACTGGAATTGAAGTTCCCCTCCAATAATTTGGTTTTTCCGTCGAGAGACACGGAATTACTCCGATACGGTCCCGATGCTGATGTCCTCAGCGATTCGTGTTGTGAGTGTTTCGAATCTCGCTTGCGTGCGCTTGTCGCCAGACGTCGGAGACAAGAGGAACGGCGGAGTGGAATCCAGCAGTTGTGCGATCGGAGAGGAGAGCGGAGGGGAATTCGAGAGCGGAACTATATTGTATTCGGAAGTCCATTGAGCTGACTTGCCTCTGGCTTCATCTGTGCAGAAAAGACGCGCGTCTTCCTATGATAATGCGTTCCATGTCAAAAGTTTCAACAATGCGGCCCGTCGTGATGCCTATTACAACGTGCGATGCAAGTTCGACGTTCATTCGATGTTCGAAGACGGCGCCACGCGTCACGACAACAGGAAAAGACGACGACAAGGGGTGACTAGCGTCTGCTGACTTGACAGCCATACCCAATCCGAGTGGAACCCCTCTCGGAAGGACACCATAGCGTAATGTCATCGTCGCCGGCGTGTTCGTAATGTCGGGAGACCGAAACGACGCTCTATTTTTGCTGCCTTCTCGGTGTCTGTTTTCTCGGATGGGCATCTCGAGGACAATTTGGCGCAATACTCTCTAGATACAATTTCCACCGAAACGAATGGAGGAACGCACAAGACGCGAGGATGCGCGCTTGGAAAATTACTGTTTTTTGTAGCTCTCTCCATCCGCGCATCGCCAGAGAATCGCGCCAACCGGTGTCTAGTTGAGAGTTTGAGCCTATAATTCGAATTAAGCAGCGTCGTCGTGTCGTGCTCGCGCTTGTGCTCGTTCCCATGGAGGAATCGTCTATGCGGTCTCAAGGAATCTCTTCGCGGCCCCGACTCAAGACGCGCTCCCCCCTCATCCTCTTGTGAAATTCCACAGAGTGGAGGTCTCTCACCATTCCCATGGCCGCTTCCATCCCTTTCGTCATTTCCACGATTTTTAGTGCGAGTCTACATTAATGCAGCACTATCAGGATGATGCGCCCCAGTAATTGAATTAAATTTCATCACCCTGAGGATTCTTCCTCCGGACTCCTGGCGTGGCAGCGAATGGAGCATCAAACCCGAGTGAATGTAGCGATCCATGATACCGGCAAACAATACGTATGAATATTTCCTGCTGCGGTTCTCCGCAATTCGATACCTCGCCTGTCGGAGGGAGGCTGGGACTTTTTAGAGGTCTCGCTCAGGTCAGGCCGAAACCTCAATGGATACGGACAAACGTTTCAGTTCATCGTATCATTGCAGACGACGCGGGACGTCCATGCGGTGCCCCCTTCTTCCCCACACGGTGCAACGTGGACGTCACAGCTAGGTGCCCTGAATCACAAATCTCGCTATCTGCCAAAGGATTTCGAGGATGTTTTCGCGATTCGCTGCAACTGCTGTGAATGCAATACGCAATATGCTTCCCTCTAAGGCTTTCGCATGAAAAATTCATATGGTCCCTGAGACGTTTCCCATACCTCCCGATTCGCCCTGTATCCTTCCATCAAAATTCCTTTACGTGCTCATTCTAAGGCCACGCGGCAGCTGTTGCCTGGAATTCTGCGATTCCGAGGAACTACCTACACGTATATTCCATCTCGCCTTGAAGAGGATCTTCCTACAACAGTGTTCCTCTCCCGTCGCGTCGTTTATTCCTTTAAACACTATAAGAGCGAAAGGCCCGATCGACGGAGGGAGATAGCTGACAGGAAGAGCGAACAGGAAGTCCCGGGACAGTCCGGCTATTAGGGTTTCGGCGGATCTGCGCTGGAGGAGAGCGATGCTCGCGTCGGGCAGAATCACGTCGGAGAAAAGGAGGGCGGACACGCGGAAAAAAAGAGCGAGCGAGACGACAACCAAGACAGCCATGATATCAAATGTCCTGAAATGCACTCTCTTGTCTTTTTGCTTTCATCCTTGCTTGTAGAGGACGGAGATTGTTGTTGACGTCGTCAACGCTGTCGTGCGATCATCAAGGCTACTCGGAACCTCTATTGTGTTCCATCAGCGGATTTCCGATCGCCGAACGATATATAGGCCATTAATTCCACTTTGTCATCCCGTGTAGTTCGAGCCGTCCCTGCCGCTCGGATCTAGGGAAGAAAGATAAGTCCTTCGACTCCGTGGAAAGAAAATATTGTTTCCCCGTTGTCATTCACCTGTTTGCGAACGGAGAGCGCAGTCAATCCTCCGCTTCGCTTCATCGGCGACCGAGCATGACTGACACAGTTTCCGATAAATAATTCAGTCAAGGACTCGTGACTGGACTCGGAACGACGAATCTGCTTGGGTCTCTTATCGATCTTGAAGGGCAACCTGGAGGCCACGATGATGCTCATATCTGAGTCAGAGTGGATCGTTCAACAAAGAAGAATCACAGACCTATTGATCTTCGTGCAAAGCTTCTCACGACAGCTCTGAGAATCATCAGGCAACATTCTGTCGCACTCGGGCGTGCTACAAGGAGCTACGAATTTCCTCATGGGCTCCGGGGATTTCCCGACCGTACCGCGAGATCGATAGCGAGCTGACAGAATTCAGGTGGATATGCGATTTCGAGCAGCATACCGAGCAGAGACGGAGCGAGAGATCAGAGCGATACGCTACTCTACGGGGAGCTCGCTTTCCGGGACCCACCGGACGTTTGGGGCGCCAGCAGCGTTTCCCGTCGCGCCCGTAATTCTTCGTTAGTTCTGTCTCAAGTGTTCTCGGCTCAGCAGTTGTTCTGATCACTGGACGTTGCTTTCGACCACCGACGGGTGGTCGAGTGGTTAGCGCGTTTGTCACTACTCGTGCAAACGTGCATAGCCGCAACGACGCCGCTCGCGCGGGAGGCGGTGTGGGTTCGATCCCTGCTGCCGGAAAAATATGCAGGTACTCGGCCTTGATCCTCCTGGGTACATTTGCTCTATGGATCCGTCCTCGGAAGCAATGTGAATAACAGTACCCGGGACGTTAAACCTTGGCTGTGTGGATCAGCCCGAAAAAGTTAGGTCGTTCACATTGGTGGCTCGCGGAATGTTCCTTTTTTCGGTGGTTTGAGGCAGGAATTCTCTTTCTGTTCCAAGAGCAAGCATTCTCTTAGTAATCTCATTCGCGACTATCGATAGTGTCCCCTCTCGATTTCCAGGATCTCTCTCTCTTCCGCTCGCTATGCAGCCCGGTCCGGTCGTCCCTCACTGAATTTCGAGAATTTTATTGTTGCGCCGTCGATTCCCATCCTCTCGCAGCGAGTATTCCAAACGGCACGAGCAGGGAACCGAGAGGGTGAGGTCGAGCTCCCGGGCGAAAGTCCTCAGCGGCTCCCTGCCGACATTTTCCCAGCTGTTCTCCCAACTCCAGGGTTGCGGTTCCTGCTTTGGCGGCTCCGAGCTATTTAGACCGGTGCTGTTCCCGTGGCGGCCGAAATAGGCAATCCGACCGCAGTAAATGGAGTCTGTCTATTGATATGAAAGTGCATCGATTCGATATGGCGGCTGGTCTGCAGCATTCGGACCGGCCGAGGGAATAGGCGGAGTTAGGGAAGGACGAAGGCCGGGCCGTTCGACACTAACAGCTCCTAATGCTTGGTTGACACTCGCTTGGAAAACTTTGCCACTAGAGCAAATTGCCTCTTGATGTCTTGCCTCTCGTTAGCCGCCGTGATGACGTGGCGTAAAGCGATCACATTGACATGTTGTAGCCTCTCCCGTATTATGACTAACGGCGACTCGGGTCGGTTGCGTGCTTGTCTGCCTTCTCGGATGCGCCACGCATATCTTATCCTGTCTCTTATTTCTCTGTAACCAATCTGTTTGGGTCGAAGATTGGATCGACGACCCCTTCGTTAAGTCTCGAGCGGCGGAACCCTACGTTCGTTCCCTCGACGCCGACGGAGGAGTAAGGCTCGGGCTCCGGTCCATCCCACTGCGGTCTCCGCTGAGCGTAGCCTTCGTTTGGATGGCCCCTTGAAACTCTCCCGCTGAATTCGGAGCGACCAACTATCTACTCTAGACGGGCTGCTTGTCGCCCGCCTCCATTTCCTCGCAAGAACCGACCGTGATGAGTTTCGCTCGAGGGGAACAGGGACACTACGTGATTCCCCTAGAGCTGCCGGAGTTGAATTGAGCTGCCAGAGCCGGTTTTCAGGCCGCCCGTCGCCATTCGAGACGTTACATACATCCTCCTTAGATCCTGTGTCCGAGCTTTCTTTTCTCTTGTCTATCGTGGTCGCCGTCGTCTCCATTCTCCTCGTCCCCTCGCACCGATGTCTAGCCCTCGACTCGCGGTGCGGCGTCCGCGGTCGTCGTTGTCGACCCGGTCTTCCCGTACCATGTTCTCCCGTTCCTCACCCCGATTCTCCGGCTCGTTTCTTCCCGCCGGGGTCCCCAAGCGTGCGAGCTAATTCCGTTGTGGGCTTAATCATACGTTATTAGTGTGTGCAGGTGCGCTACGACAAGGCCCTAGACGTGTTTAGTGACCACGTGATGCCCTGCCACATATTTCCCGCGCTCGAGACTTGAGCCGTCGCCCTCCCTCGAAGACTATTAAGAACTATTTTGTCCTAACTCGAGCGTAGTTTCCCCGAGTCGCTTGAGCTCCTCAATCTCATTATGATGAAATCCCGGGAAAATCACCGTTCGACCAGAACTATGGAAGCGATGGAATCACTAACGGAAATTTCCTCTTTCCAGGTCGGGAAAGGGCGTCTATAAACGATGAAATGAGCGGCTGGATTCAGAGAAGTCTGAGGTAAGTATTTTCGGGGTCTACATATATCGGATCGGATTCGCCGTTCCATCCCGTATTTTCCCCCCTCACACGGCACTGGAAACTTCCTTCGTTGGGCCAAGCGATGGAATGACAGCAGTCGTGTTCATGCGAATGATCACCAGATCCCAGTTCCCGTCAAGAGTTATCAAAACCATTCGTCGCGACCCGCGCTCATTTTGAGACGAATGGTTTTGATACTGACTCGCTCACGTTAAGATTCTTGCCGACAAACTCAGACAGTCTCGGTATTCGCGCTGATGTGAAACCGCGCGTACAGCGGGGAGGATCCTCGCTCGTTTCGGCTTTCGCAAAGTTTTGCTCGTCGACCAGAGTCGAGAACGACGAGGCGAGCAAACGTAGGGCGCTGAAAAGAGCATCCGTTTTCTCTCTTTTGTGCCCGGGTCATTGAGGTCTTATGACGCCCGTATACAAACCATATCTTCTCGCCATTGGGACTGCCAGTGACGTCGCATTCCTCGCCATGGTTGCCGACGCCGTTGTTGTCCAAGTGTCCAATGAGCCATACAAAATTGCCAAAAGTCCTCCCTCTCCTTTCGTTCATGCGTCCTAGACCTCTGGTCCGTTGACTTCTTGCGGCCGAAACTTCTCGACACGTCCCATGTGCATTCAGAAATTAATCTAATCCACCTCCCGATTCGGTGACTTGATCCGGTTATGGAGTGGGGACGAAAGAGTAAGAGGCACAAGCGGATTCGGTTTCGCTTATTCCTGTCGCTTCCGCCGCTTGCCGAGCATCTGGTCGCTGGAGCTACAACCACAAGCCCCACGAAGGGAGTTAATTAGACTGCGCGACTGAGAATAGAAACAACAGGGTGTTGCATTTGGCGACGAATTAAACAGACAGACCGGCGCAGGACATTAAGTCAATGGGGTTGCACCACCTGCTGCAGCCTAACTCTTCTGAACTTTTGACTTTCCGCCAGTTCCTCAGTTCCTGGTTTTGATAAAGCGACTCGACTCGCTATGAATCTCGGTCGCGGTCCCCGAGCTCTGGCCTGTCCGAGGGAATCATCGCTGCCAGGAGCCGACTTCTCAAAAGTAAAATATCGCGGAGGACGGGCTGTCCTAATTCATGAACTAGATACTAGAGAACGCCGCCGCGAGAACACCGCCGGCCATTCCGTTCCTTTCCTCCGCAGGAGACTCCGTGCCCGGGTCATTGTGATTGGAATTTCGAAACGACGTCTCCTATTTCGATCCACGGATTCGCAATAATGAGGCGCAGGTCGGCAGCAGCGGATCGAGTTCGAGGGGACGACAATCATCATTGTCGTCTTCAATATTTCTTCTCTATCTTCTCACGATTCAATCGTAGAAGATTGCGTGACTTCATTGTATCGACGGATGAGTCTGTCCTCGTTGAACTCATTCATCCCTCCCACTCCAGTCGCCGCACGAACTGCATCCCCATCGAAAATTCGTCTTCGCCACCCATTTCCGTCCGCGTTTCTAATCTCGATCCGAGGCTTCGTTTCCCCTCTCGTTCGAGCTGTGTCTGTCCAATCGGTCTCCTGCTCCAGGGGCATCGAATCCCTTTAGCCGTCCGCGCGTTATTCCTTTCAGGTCCCATCTCGGTTACAATCTCAAGCTTTTTCTGTCCCGATCGCGAAGCGAGCAAGGCTGCCCCACGAATAGATTGAACGCACATGACGCATGAGTCGCTGATTGTGAACGCATCCGAGGCTGTTGCAAAAGGTTCAATGTTATGTAGCGATACTAGACTATCGAACGCGAGCACGGAAAACGCGTCGTTCCATCTATGTACGCCTGCTGGCAGCCGTCGGCTTTATCGAAAAGCTGCACCCCGTCTCTATTGTCTTTGCTTTGTCTCTGTCGGTTACATTCTGCCGGGCGGCAGAGGCTGCTGCTGTACACCACTGCGTTCACAGCAGATAGATAGCGAGCAGAGCTTATAGGCGACCCACCGACCCTCAGGCTTTCCTCCGCGCCACCCCTCGAATGAGAGATGAGCTGCGGCAAGCTGTACATTCATGCCTCAGTCCCCGGGCTTTTGATTCGTCGATTTTCCGTGCGATAGACAGTAGCACCGAGAGCCGCATACTTCAATAGCGCGCTTGTTCTCACCGTCGAGGGCACGCCTATCGCGTGTAACGCGTGCTCTACCGGGATTCTGGGAAATGCGGTCCCGCTCGGCTTCTAGGGAACACATTTGCCTCGCTTTGCTCTATTGTCTCCATGTACCTATTCAGCTAGGTACATCGATGAGTAATTTGAGTGTCTGCGCCCAGCCTCTTTTCGGAGTCGTTACCCGACCTGATCGAATGTGACGTTTTTGGATGACAACAGCTGTGCCCTGAGAGGCCGCGCGACAGCCCGACCGTCCGACTGACCGACCAACATGGCTTTCGCGTGAAGTTCGTGACCCTAAGTTCCCTCAATGTGGGTATTTCATAGTCTCCGATAATACGTTCGTCCGTTTCTCGAGACGGAGATTCGAGCTCACGCTCAGAATTTGAATCGGCCGAAGTTCGAAGCCACAAGCGCCATTCGCGTCTGGGTGAGGTTTGAATTCGAATCGACGGGCTATATGAAATTGTTTCCGAAGGAAACGGAGAGGGGAAAAATATAAATGGCTGAAAACATCCACTCGGACGGACAAGCTGATGGTGGAACGGACGAATGGATGAACGAAGTGGCACACACCGGAGTGCAAGCGAAGCGTAACCCCCAATGTTCAATGGGAATACCCACGCCTCTCCATGCGTGTTCGCTGGTGGGTCGCTTGGTCGATTGCCCGCCTCGCTCGCCGTCCCTCGGAACGATCTGACTGCTGTGCAAGACAGAGTTATGGAGTTCATTCGCAGAGCCGAAGATTGCATATAGTTTGAGGGAGTTCTCAATGAGCGTCCTGAAACTCACATCGGTCGCCGCATCTGGGTGCGCGAGCAGGGAAACTCCCACGATGCGCGGGATTCGGGATCGCGCACGCAATGCGCTCGAAGTTCAGCATCCTCGAGGTATAACGACTCGGGCATGGTTCGCCAAGCGATTTCCTCTACGCCTTAGTATTCCTCGGGAAGAACCCACACCGAACGACCTACGTTGGAACGCCGGTCCGCGATGAGTAGGAGAAAGATATAAGGGGGGGAGGGCAAGAAGCAGAAGGAATTCTCTTGGAAACATCGCACTCCCTCCGTATAAGAACCGCAATCAAGCGATCACCGAAACCGCACCTAGGAGCCCCAGTCCCCCCTGTGTACAGGACGGCCCGAGCGGGAACGATTTGCGAAGTGGGAGTGGAATCCGATATCGAACATTTCTGCTTCATTCCTTGCCTTTCATAAAAAAGAACGTCTACTCGCGTCTTTTTATTGCGGGTCTGTTCTCCCTCGTCAAGGCGATGGAGCCATGCAAGCGTCCGACTGAGTGAAAGAGAGCAGAGGAAGAGCTCAGAAACAAATTACAACGGAGACTGCCTAGGCTTGTGTTCCGTGGTCTTTTCCAGCGAACGGTCAGAGAGAACTTAGCCCACTCTAGATCGGAAGCGGAATATTCGCGAGTTGTTTTCGAATATGCGAATCGATCTCGACAATTTTCTCCCGAGCTATTCCTATCCTACAAACTTCCTTCCTTCGGTCAGGGGGAGCGCATTATTTCGGAGAAGCATTTTTCCGACTTCTCGGGATCGAAGGGGAATATTGAATTCTCTGCTCTCAGTAGCTTTCTTCGAAGCGGTCGCTTGTCTTTGCGGAGCCTTTTCCCCGCTCTGTTCTGTCGTTGGACTCCGAAGCGGCCGAGAGACTGACTGACTGCCCTTTCGCTATCTGAGTTTTGCTGAGTTGCGGCTCCCTCTAGGAGCAGCAGACGGTGCTCGTTCGACGCCTTTGTGATTAAAAAGCCAAGCAAAGCAGAGATTTGTGCTGCATACTCGAAGAGAGCTTTGAGCGAGTTTGAAACCACTCCGGAAACAAAGAAGGCAGCGGGCACAACTCTCTGAAGAATCTGAAGGAGCTCCCCGGATATGTGACTGGTTGGCTTCGAGCTCGTTTTCGACGTCTCCAGAGCTCTCCGGAAACGTCCGCAGATGCCGGAGGACGACGACGTTTTCGAAACTTGAATGAGGGACTCGTGCAGTTGTTATATTCGGAGAGTGAGATTACGGGGAATGGCCGTCGAAGATCTCCCGATGCGAATCCTGATCGAGAGTCCAACCATTTATGCTTTCGAGCCTCTATCAGCCGATTCGAGGAATGACATTGAAGATTGTCGAGAGAGTGAGACACATAGATCGAGAGTACATTAGGCACGAGACCGTCTAGAATTCAAGTAAGCTGCGAAACCGAATAAAACAAGAAATCCTCGCTCTCTCAAATCCTTTGACGAGCTTCGCTCCGAGGGATGGTACGGCTCCGGATTTCCCCTTGCTCAAGGGTAATCTGGTTTCGATATCTGGCACAGTCCTCGTGAGCTTCGTGGGAAGAATGAAATGGGTCGTATGGACTGTCGAATTTGAAGGCCGCGGCGACATGCTTGAGAGTTCCGCAGGTTTCGGAATCGATGCGCAGAACGTACAATACGCATAGACAGCGACCACATCATCGCGTCGCTGCTCGAATAGCAGGCAGGCATCCTGTACGGGTTCCCGTCCCGAATTCATCTGACTCAAAACCAGAGAAAATAACCTAGCCGGCGAGACGATCCTGGTGCCTGGTCATCCAAGTTTCTTCTTTGAAGAACAGGAAATCCTATTCTTGCGGACTGGAACAAATAGGCGAAAAACTCTCGAATACGGAGCGTCTGCATGTAGAGCAGAAAACTCCGCAGGAGATGCTCTCCCACCGTCGGCAATACTTTGTTTCTTGACTCGATCCAGCTTTTCCTCGAACGTCCCCAACGTGACACCGCAAGCGCACCTCAGTTCGCGGTGCCCATGAGTTGGTTTGCAACAGCAAGAAAAATCTGGCGGTCGAGGAACCTTCTCCCAGATGTCCCTGGCGCGAGGAACATGAATAATAAAGCAGCGTGTTCGGCACCACAATGTATCCTACAACCCAAAAGTTCCACCTCGATCCGATCATCAGACATGAGACTTTTTGTGATTTTTCACGAGCTCAGTGTTTCCCAAGATATACTTCGCTCCATCAATCGTGGCATTCTTCATTCCTTCGTTTCCGCTCTGTTGGAGGAGAAAAATGTGTCTTTCTGCTGAAGTTCCTCAACCGCAGCTCCGGAAGGTTCGGATCGCAAGAGGGTGGAATGAGTGAGACCGCAGTATATATTAGCAATGGGCGTTTCCTGGACCGTAGAATCAGCAGGGTAGCAGGCTCAACCTCTGTTGCAGATCGACCTCTACACGGCATCCCATCGAGGTCAATGTCGAAAACGAGGGTGCACGGCAGGGCTTAGACGAAAAGGAAAGAACAACGGTCGAGGAAGGCGATTTTCACTTGGAAAGATTTGTTTCAATGTTCCAATGTCCTCAGTTTTACGGTACACTGATGGATTCACGGTCAGCGACTATCGATGGGCTGCCCACGGCACGTACGGAGAGGGAAAACACTGTTTCCGACTTTCTCAGAATGCGAGCGACGATCCGTGTCCCCGAGTTTCCTAAAGTGTCGACGACCGCTCCGCTTCTCCCTGCTCTTGTTCTACTCTTTTCCCCTGCGATTTCATAACGGCCGGTTCCTGCCTCGGCGTATTTCTGCGCTTCTTATTGCTCTCTCCCTCCGGTGCCTCTTTGCGTCTTCGCCGTTCCGCTTCTGTTTTTTCCCATTATGGTTGCAACAACTCATTTATATTCCGCGCTTCGACAGCATGTGTAAATTTCATCGATATTTCCAACTCGGCCAGCGGGGTTCTTCCTTCGTGCTCGTGAATTCTTCCTGGAGCGGACGAGGTGAGTCCAGGCAACGAAAGGCCCAGAGAGACTCGGGAGTGGCTCGAAGGATTTCCTTCGGATTCGGTGAGCGTTGGAAGCTCGAATCCGGTTCAGGCGTCCAGCCGCATTCTGAGCCGGGCATCAGAGAAGCATGGACGGCAAGAAAAGTTCCGCAGCTCCTGCTGAAACCTATTGGCAGAGAAGCCTCTCAAAGGAACCGCGTCCATTCCAGACACGGCTGCGTCCATTCATTTTCCGTCAGTATATCTGTCCGATCCGCTTTTCGATGCGTCTCCCGAGGATGAAGTTTCGTATCGGGACACCGTAGACATGCTCCGAGGGCCTTCGATATTTCATTTCGTTCCCATGTTTTCCGGCGCTCCGTGCGGGAATTCGGGCCTCCCCTCGACCCGCCCCGACATGGAGATATTCAGATCGATATCGCTTTCAGAGCTCCGATCGAGATTATCTAAGCCTCGCAGACATTCCTCTCGCGGCGTCCACTCTGCTCCCGGACAGGGAACTTCGGCATCTGGATCTGTCGCTGGTTGGAGTAAATTGTGCCTTGGGGGTACATCCTCATAGAGAACGACCGAGAATTGAATGAGGTAGTGGAGGAGATGGATCCTCTGTTCCTGAAAAGCTCTCAGCCGATTCTCTCAGACGCAGATCTGTCGGTAGCCATATTGCGCGTTAGAGCATGCGGTCTTGGAAAATATTATCCGAACAGAGGAATCTGCCTAACATCCGGGCTTCCTTTCCTCCATTTTGCTCAACAGAGAAGGAACGTTGTCGTATGGTATCCAGGACTAAAATTCTGACGGGGGAACATTGTGATGAAAATGTTTCCTGGATGCGGGAAAGTATTCCCGCGGCCCCGAAAACACTCAGCGTGCGAGGGCAGCGCTGAGCTCATTTCCCGACGGGAAAAATGCTCGTGACTTCGACCTTGCGGTCGAAAATCTACATATTTGCTTGCGGTGACGCAAGTCCGCAGCATAAATAAAGTGATCAAAATGTGTCACGAGCTCAGTTTATTGAGCGGCGAGTTCATTCACTGACCTCCGAGCTCCCTCGCTCACCAACGGACGGACCGCAAGCTTGCTTATAGTTCGTTGGAATGAAGCGAGGGGCTGCTCTGGCTCGGGTTCGTCTGGACGAGCGATATATACTTTAATATTCATAGAGACCAGTCGCAAACTTTATCATGCTGTGTGGAGGGGGGGGGGATGCCTAGACGCCTGCCCGCGGGTCCACCCGCCCGCTCGCTTTCATAGAGATTATCATCAGAAAACTAAGCGAAGAAACTGACTATATTGCCTTAGCGCCGGTCGGCAGCAATCCGACTTCGTCAGACTGTCCCAGGGCTGGAACTTTTATGTCCGAGGATAGGATGGGGGTTTTTGCCCCGGAATACTGCGGAACTCCTCTAATAGGCGTATCGAATTCGATATCGATATCTTCCGGCTTTCTATCGAAGACCGAGCATTCGGAGAATTTTCCCGTCATCTGCTATCGAGATCGTAATCTGACTTCGCTAATTCGCTGCGGTATGCTCCGAGTGGTCTGATTTCTTCTTTCCCGACCTCGGGTATTTCCTCCAAGACTCGCCGCGCCGGTGAACAGATCAGGTATGAACTCCGTCTGCCCAGAGCTGTGGCCCGATGTCGTGACTGATCCGTGAAGAATAAAACAAGATGCTGGAATCAGGACACGAGGGGACCACGAGGAAAAACAATTGCAGAGGACAAAGGTCCCGGAGGTTCCAGACGGCAGACGTCGACAGTTCCTCAGCGGACAAAGGTCCTGTGCCGAGACAAAAGAGCAGGAAACAGCCTCAACGAAAAAGTGACGAGACTGAACTCTGCCAGCGGACAGTCGACGACACGCTCCGCTAGCAGGAAAATCCTCTCTGCGACCCTGGCACAGAGCGGCTTTCCTTCACTCTGGGCTTACGGCAAGCGTCACGCATTCAACCTCACAACCGACGGACGGCCGGGCCTTCAAGCGGTTCCAGTTTCGCATTTTTCGCATTCCACACCGCTGGGCTCTCTATGTAACGAGGAGTTGATTACAGCCGCTCTCAAGCTCTTGTCGACTGACTTCAGAAAGAAAATATGAGCGCCAGCCATATCTTGACATGGATGGGAGAGGGCCCCGGATTCCAGGACGCATCTTTCTGCTGATTTGGGTTCGCACGGACAGACGCAAGATCAAGTGCGCTGTTCTCACAGCGACTTCTGAATAAGTCCTGGAGCCGGACGAGCCATATGCTCATTTTTTTGTATGTTCCTTAGGACTCAGGACGAATGATATGTGGTCGATGGGAGCTGCCTGGAGCGTCCTGGGTCCAGAGAACGTGAAGGAACAGAGGCTATTCGGAGAAGGTCGTGCTCCGCTCTATTGAGCCAAACCGTCGAGTATTTTGGATGGAGCGCTCCGTTCCTCGGTCCTCCGGGAACTTTCCTTAGGAAAAGACGACACAGGAGAGCTGGACTTCGTTGGGAGTCCCGTCGCGAGGTAACGAATGCGGGCTCACACAGTCGCAGCCTGAAGATTCGCGATGCATCAGAGACTGTCACTCGGTGGAAGGAAATCAGCACGTGGAGAGCGACAGACGCAGCAAGCAAGCGACCGACCTCGAGGAACGGAACCAGTCTTGAATACGCGGACTTTTCACCGTCGCGTCGTATAGCGCGACCGAGTCGACGTTTCCCTCTGGCTCCTCCCCGAAATCTTCGCTGCGAGCATGCACAGAGATCGGCGGAAGTGAAGTCGTTCGAACGCAGACTTCGATTAGCTCCGACGAATTGGTGGATTGGTCCACAGGGCGATACGATCTCGAAGCGTTAGAAACATCCGCTAATCCATCGAGTATCGAAAGAACGGTAGAGTGGGTCCCATTCGTGTAAACCAGCGGATCTAAAAGTGGTCCACAGAGACCCCCGGGAAACCGGGCGGGCTGAAAATTTCAGACTGGGGCTCCCTCAAAGCCTCAGGGGGTCCACACCGTGACTATCATGAGCGGTTTTCTGACGTCGTATCGAGGCAAAAGCTCCTGCCGGGCCACCTAGCGAGCCGAGCTTCCTCTCTCTCAGCCCGTAATATTTGCATGCACGTTTCATGTGTTGATTTCACACATGATAAGTGAAAAGGTGTAAACTGTGTAGTTTGCGCCCACGAGCAAAATATCATTCTGACAAAGTATCGGACATATCGACAATCTACCTGATCCGTTTGGAGCTTGTGCCCGAGCCGCGGGATGTTCAAAATATATCGGCCGCTAGGCTCGGAGAAATTGTTGAAGTATCGTCAAGCGAAGAACGAGAGGTGGGGAGACCAGTTCGCAAATCATCGGATCCTTCGACGGCGACGAGACAAGGCTTTCCCCTCCGAGTCCCCAGTGGAGGAGTCCCCAGTTCCCTCACACGGGGGAACGTAGGCGAGTGTGAAACGCTATCATAAATATGTTATGACGCTCTTTCGCTCACAGGTTCATGTTATAAAAACATTCAATCATTCAGTCTGTGTGCCGTTCCGGTTCTTGGCCCTCCCGCCCGTCGTTAAGCGCGACCGCTCGTTTGCGTGAATAAGGCTGTTAACCGGCCGAGGTTCGTTTCCATCCTTCACTGAAGTTTACTATCTCAATGTGGGAACAAACCGCCAAGACGTCTCCCCGCTTCTCTCCGCCGTCAAACTCGTGCAGAACGGAAACGTGCGAGCGGGCGCGGCAACGACAGCATCCTCGACTCTGAGTGAAATTCACGATACAACCACAAGGATATGGGCTCCCGCATTCCCGGGTCTCCGGCGTAATTGGGGCTAGGAGTTGGAACAGGGCGCGGAAAAACTCACGTTTGAGGATGATGTCCGCGAAAGTTCAGTTCCCGACGCTTCAAACATTGCGAACTTCCGGACCGTCCAAACGAAGTTCGAATTGTGTTCCGATCCCGAGCTAGAAAACCCCGGGAGGTCGGAGGTCAGAACCGCTGTTCCTATCTCGATCATGAGGGTTCCGACACATAAACATAACATGTCGCTTGTGGATACGAACGGCCCACTGCTTGTTGGCTCGGTTTATAGGAAACAAAATACACGGAAGTACGTTTCTATGCGTCCGAGACTCAGTCTGTCGGAGGGTTGACTATGTCTGAGAAGATCGACGTCGAGGATTTGGACTGATGCCACTACGTTGAAATTCGTCTATCAACAACAGCGACAGGCCCAGCGATGTCTGAGTCCCTCGCAGACTCATGCCGCTCGAGCGAATAACTCTGAAAGCGGAACGCACACCGTGGCTTTTCCATCTCAGGGGAAGAGCTCCCGTTCCATCATCTTCCAAATTCTTCTCTTTTGTGTTTTGAAACGGAGCGAACCCACACGAAGGGAAATAATAAGACACTCGGAGATGAGTGGCACGCGAAGTGAATGTCGTCACGTGACGTATGCCTAAAATGTCTCTCCATACCGCCTGCTTCCAGCTCAAGAACGGACTGCGAGAGTACTCTGTGATACAGTACGAGATCTCATCATCAGGGTATTCGTCGATGCGAGCGATCAAAAACTACCCATGAATGCTAACGGATGCCGGGAGCAACATGTCGCGTCTGAATAACAGCCGAACCGAGTCTCTGATCGTGCATTTTTAACGTAGTGTTTCCACGAGAGATTAGCGTCACCTGGCATCGACCGTGTCGCGAATTCCGAAAGTCGTCTGCATCCTTGGGGAAGGCGCAATCATTCACAAAAAGTCGAACATGGAACTCTATCATCCGCGTAATAGAATAGAGTGACGTGAACTCCCATATCTCACGTCGAAATTCCCAATATCCCCAATTAGGTGATTACGGCCGTCATTTTCCGACTCTCAGCCCCTAGGGATGAGCGGATCGCTGCGAAAGTCGCCGTACCGAGCTGGTTTCGGATCGGATACTAGAAGCCACAGACTAGTGCCTACAGTGGAGTCACCACGTCAAAATGGGCTCTCTCGAACCCGCATACCGATGCCTGCACAGGGAGTCCCCGGATAGGAGGAATTTTCATCGGGTCTCACCATGCGATCTGATTTTATCGTCGACGGTGACGGCTCCAGCCGAACTGCCAAGAATGACGCCCGACTCATCAGAACGAAACTACATGTGACATCTATTGTACAACATGCCCCTCACGAAGATCTACGCGGAGGAAGCTTCTCCAGCAGACGTGGTCATTGGAGCGAATGATCAGTTAACCATATGTCCGAATGCCGTGCCGTGTGGTGATTTAGACGTGAACGTACAATGTGGCGTATATCGATGAGTTTTGATTGTGTCGTGCGGAATTTAGGTTTCTCTCGGCTGGCTCTCGTCTGTCTTGTCCTGACTGACCGCCTCCGTGGCTGCCGCCCGCTGAACGTATGAAACGAGCGGCTCGCTGATCGAATCTCAATCCGGGTGAAATAGAAACAACGCGGTGCACCAGTGACAGTTGGTCAGACGGGGTGGGTTTCCTCGTTTACGATCGGAGGTCATTCGATGCTACGGTTCCCGAGTGTAGGCCATTGTTTCCGAGACGGCCGGCGCTCATACATATTGTTGGGCATAACGGTCTCCATTGAGGTCCGGGAAAGGAGGTAGAAGTAAAAGGGAAAGCCATAAGACGGAGAAAAACAAAGCACAAAAAAAATCCACGATGACCTCCGCGTACGAAGGGGTGGGCGGTTGAAGATCGGGCGGTGTGCGGCACAATGCATCGGCACGATCGTCGTCATAGCTGTCTCGACCACTAGGCTATATTGAGTCGGAATGGAAGTCTTGCTGCTCCCTCGCAGGAGTGTAGATATCTGTGGAAAACCAGAGCGACGTGGAAAATAAGGGAAATTCTCTCGGATACAATCGTAGCTTGCAGACGCAGAGTACGAACAAGTGATTCAGAATGATTCCGCGCGGAGGATGGATCGGAAGTGAAGCTCGCTCGAATCGATTGGTAGCTCTGACCCCACGAGGACAAAACAGCGACGAGAGAACTCGCTTGAGAATTCGAACCCCGCTTGTCGAATCGAAATTTTCGCTTCATCCAAATCTCTGCTGATGGTCCGGACTCGGTGTTGAGTTTAATTCTGGGTCCCGGGCGAAGCATTCTGCAGCCTTCAAACCCGGGACTCGTGTGGCCTCGGGCACTTTGTCATAGCCTTAATGATCGTTATTAGGGTAGAAAACTACTCATACTCGGTATCTCGTCAGCTGCGAACTCTGAGAAGCCTCGAGCCGACAAGCGAGCTCACAGGGAGGGGTGCGAATCTCCATCACGTTCGAGGGAAGAGACACGATACGCTCCGCTCATTCGGACTTTCGGAAGGCGGGAAAGATAAGGGGACTGAGAAAAGAAGGATTCTAACTCAGCCCAAAACTGTTCTGTCGCCAGACTGCTCTCCGCAAGCAGAATATTGAGGCAAACCGAGAAGGAGTCGGCTCGGCTACTTCGAGGATTTGTGAGCGGTAACGACTCGGTGGCTCCGATCGGGTTCGAGCCGTTGGTTGGGCCGACCGACAGCTGTACGGGTGGGTCTCGGAGCGGGTGAGGTTTTCTCACGAATTTCCTTTGAGGGGCCGGACGATCCGCGGTCTTCTGTCGGTGGTGCGACGGAACGCTCGCCAGCGCAATCTCGACGGCGGCGGCGGACTGAAGTCGACTCTTTCAATAACTTCACACCTTTGGTCGGAAACGCCGCCCGCGATGCTTCCCAGAACGTGTCGCACGTCCGACGGTGAATGTTTGACCACAGAAGCGTTTGAGCGCAATATCTGCTCCGTCACATTCTATGTATTCGCCGAAGAAACCGCCGGCGCGTACCGACCGGCTCGTATCTGCATATCTTGGGCAAGCTCAATCATACGTTAAATTCCGCGGCTCGCTCCGTGCCCGGGTCACGCGTCGCCCCTCGAATTGAATTGAACGCGTCGTGTTTCTCGGCGGTGCGAGGCGACAGAGGCGGCGGCTGCCTCCGTCGTCGTCCTCTTCTGACTCGACGCCGAAGGCGAAGACGAGCGTGTTGATCGACGCCACACGATCAAGCAACAAATTGCGTCGGGATTTACTCTGGCCGGCGGTAATCTGATTTAGCCAGCGCACTTTCACGCTAGCGGGGTTACGAGCAAACTCTTACGCACACTGACACGTTTTGACGGATTTCTACTCAAGTCAGAAGAACGAATCGTGCGGTTTCATCTGTTTTCGGCTGTGCTGCCGCCGGTCAGTCAGTCAGTCTGTCATCGGAGCTTACGAAATGTGTTCACACGTGAAGTCTTTCGATTGGTGCGATAAGATCCGCCTTTAACAACTCGTGAACAGTTCACTCTCCTGAAACGACAGCGCTCGGATAACGGCGAACTGAAAATCCGGATGGGAGCGGCGGAGAACTAATGATCGTACTGATACCATTTCAATAATTATTCATGGACACCCACGGATCGTGATTCCGAGTCTGACTGCTTGTCTTGGGGATAATCGGCAGAATCGAGAGTAATTCATCATTGAGTAACTCATCACCATCACGATATCGAGGATATCGCAGTGAGATATTCGACGGATCGACTGACTGAGCAGGGAGCGAAAGCCCGACCTTCGATTAGCGGTTTGAAATTATTCGAGAACGAGGACCCCCTGAAGAAGCAGCTGAATCACGAGCCGCATCCGTACACTTCGCTGATACCGCTCGATGGGAGTCATCGTTCCTCTCGATAATTATTGAGCTGACCGTGTCCTATTCAATAATAATGATCTCCATGGGAATGCGCGCGGCTTCTCATGTCTCGGAAAGCATAAATATAAGTTTCTCCTGGAGCAAGCAGCCGGCGCCGTCTCCATCTGTGTGGCATCGTAATGCGATCCACGATAATTGACGTAGAGCTCGGCGATGATCCCGATCGAGGCTTTCGCCTGAACAGGAATCTCATTCGTGTCGAATTTGCTGGAACGCGCTGTAGAGCATCGGATGAATCTAATGACTCAAGCGTATCTACTCAAATGTCGATATGTAGCTCAGAGACCATAGTCTTTCGAATTCTCACGGTGGGATCACAAAGCAGCGCCCGCAACTGTGCGGCAGGTATTGTACACAGAATCTAAATTGTCGAAGCGATTCCCGCGGCCCTTCAGCGGAGAGTTTTCCAAACGGATATGTCCAGAAAAGGAGATGGAAGAGCCGTCAGAATTAAGTTAATTGCAGCGGGCGGACCTTGGGCAGGAAACGTCTGTCTTGCGATCTTCAAAAGCTCAACAGTGATCCAATATAATAAACGGGAGCTCAAAGTCGACGACGAGTTTTCCCCAGAGTGTCGATCGGGATGCAGTGAGTCGTAACATCTCGTGAGCGAAGGGGTCGGAGCGAGAGTGATCGGTGCCGGGGACGGTCTGAAATCCATCAGCGACATCAGTCGGTGGTGACTCCTCGAGATCTGCTGAAAACTTCATTTACTCGCACTCAGACAGCAAGATGAGCACTTTTGACCGCAAAAGCCGAACAAATTCGCTACAAATTGTCCGCGTGCAGTGAGTGATCCTGCTAGAGAGCCCTACGTTTCAAATTGGCCATAAAGCCATAAATACCGAACGGAGACTGCCTCTGGCGGCATCCTAGCCTGAGTTCCCCATTTAGTTCGGTTCCGCGCTCGCTCGCTCGCTCACCCATCCACCCACCGCTCTCGTGCGAAGGAAGAAAAGTAACCGAGTCTTCTGACTGACTGAGAGCAGCCAGCCAGCCAGCCGGGCGGTCATCCCAGAGAACTTGGGAAGGGGCAGCAACCGCGATTTCTGTTTTCTTCAAGTTACAAACTTGTTCTTGGTGCTCGCCGATCACCCGTCCGTCTGCCCGCTCGCCCGGGCACCTGAAGGCTGCCGGAGCGGCGGAGTGGCGCGCACCACGACAACGCCTGACGGCAACAGATGGCCGTTGAATGCCGAGTGAGGTGAACTGACGACGACGACGACGCCGCTGCAGCTGCTGCTGCCGCCGCCGCCGTCGTCGTCGGTGGGCGAGAGTCTCTTACATGTTGTCGTCGTCGTCGTTGGTGCTTGGTTCTGCTGCTGCTGTTGTTGTCGTCGTTGCTGCTGCTGGTTGAGAGAGGAGAGTGATCTTCTCTGGATCCTCGCTAGATGCCTCTCCGCCTGCGCTTGCCTGACTGCCGGTGCGGCGGTGGCTTGCCGAACGATAGACGGACCGACCCATCGGGCGACTGCTCCGAGTGCTGCTACCGGATCCTTATTCCCGTGTTTTGGTTTCGGTTTGTGGAAGACTCTCGAGACACGGCAACAACAACAACGACCGCTCCTAGTGCTCATCTGCCAGCAACCGGTCGGAGTGACTGACTGACTGAGTGCTCGCTTTCCAGTACTGCCAGAGCGCGTGTGGGGCGAACCCGACGACAACAAACCGCGGAGCGAAGTTTCCGCATCGACGAAGTTTGTGAAGTTTGAATTTGTGCTTGCATCGAACCGCGAGAGATCTCGGCGTTGTCTCTCTCACGCAGTCCTCCTCCGTTCACGTGACAATTACGCTCGGAAACGAGTGGCACACTCGACAAACTCTGCAAGTTGACGGCGACGGACGTCGAGTTTGCGGATCGGGGCCGAGCTACCATGTCGGGCGGGCCGAGCGAGTCTCTGACCGAGCAGCAAGTTACAACTTACGCGGATTATGTTCTGGACTAGTATTTGCTTGTTTGTGTTTCGCTTGCGGATTACAGTGAGTCTCGACGCTGTCGGTGATGATTGTGCGGAGCGAGTGCTTGCCGAGGATCGTATGCTGTTAAAAGTGAGTGCCAAAGACGCGCGTAACTAACGATAACGGTAAAACCAGAACGGAGAGAAAAACCAATCAAACGGGCCTCTATATGGGCCGGGGAGCACCTTGTCCACCGGGGAATGGAGCTCACACATAAGTCCTCTCAATTCAACTCTACAAAGTTTTCGAAGCCCCTCGCTGGCCGAGAGCAATTGCTGTCGGCCCAGAATCCGTGAGCTGGCCTGTCGACGTCGCGTCGCATCGGCTCTTCTCTTCCCGCACTTGCATATCAATGAGAATTTTTTTTCTGTGGTTTGGAATAGGAGTTGACCATAGCACGAGTTGCCTGATTCCGGCCGGTAGTTCCGTGGAGAGTTCTCGGGCGAAATTCTCAGCTCTTCGACCGTATCTCTGAGGTCCGAGATAAGGAGGACCGCTGTCTACGGTTCTGTCTTCGGTTTGGGAATGTTCAGCTTCGGGGAAGTCTCCGCGTTAATCTGGGTCCTTGTGCAGCACGTCGGATAAAAACTTCGGAATTCGGAGTTTCCCTGCCCCTCGGACTCTGAGTTGAGACTCCATCTGTGATAACGACCCTCTTCGAATCGTTTCGGAGAATTTGCATGAGGACCGATCTTGTTTTCGGAAAAGTACGGCACTTCCATTTATCTTGACATCGGGCTATACGGGTCCAGAAGACCCGTCGAGGTATGTAGTAGACGAGTCGAAATGTCTCCCGAGCCGTTTCAGAAGACAGAAGTGAAGAACTGCTTCCGAAGGAGAAGATCCGCTGTCGACAGATCATTTTTCCAATTTGCACGGATCCATACGAACGCGGGGGGACGGAGAGTTGAACGTCGTCGTTTTCTCCGGCGAGATCGTCATCGGAGCGATCAAATGAATCGCAATCGAAAAGAGCGCTCATAAATCAATTCATAATCCTGACGTTTCGTAGACATTCGGGTGAAGCGTCAGCCAAATGTTTGTTCGGCTATCGCGGTTTGCCCGTTTGGCTCCACGCTCAGCGGTGTCCACTTCCGACCTCAAGGTCGAGCTCTACTGGTTCTGATTTCCTCGTTATTCCGCTTCCATGCGAATTTCAATTAAATTCTGTCTTCACCGGCGAGCATTGGCAAGAATTGTTTCTTCCAAAACCGGATCGACGCTTGCGCGCGGAGCTCTACCGCCAAACATCGCGGGGAGTCTCCAGGTACGGCGACGACTTTCGATTAAAAGAAAAGTAGCCGTATTCGCCTTGACGTGTTCATTCCCCCTCCCTGGAATTCGGTATTCGACAATCGAGTACGGTGATCACGCAACGAATTCGATTCGCCGTGGACGCGCGGCCCTCGTTGTCGTGGAGGGCACGCATCGTAGACACCAAATCTGGGAGCCGCCGGTTTTTCTTCATCAGAATTTTTTTCTCGGAGCGTCTTCTTCCCTGTTCAGAGACTTCGAGACAATGGGAGAGGCACTTGATATTATGGGAACAGCTGTCCCGTTGGGGCTCCGCCCAAGTACTTGTCGAGCTGGTACTCCATTCAGCTCTCTCTAGAGTACCCCCGACGGAGGTGGTGCTCGTCGCACGTGGCGCAGACCCGATCCGAGAGCATACCTGACCGAGTGAAGTTGGTACCAACAAGCGGGGAGAGGACTGTGAGCGAGGGAGCCGGGAACGGTAGAGCTTCAGAAACGTTGGTGGGCGAGCTGATCATCCTCCGAGGGCTTTCACGGAGAACAAGGAGACTCTTTTGGCAGTCAGTCACTCGCCCGCTTTATCAATCGCTCAGTGAGCCGACCCCTGACCAAAATGCTCGCGTCTGCTTCTCTTCGTAAAAACCATTAGGCTTGATAATAAACGCTGCACCACGCCATTATGTGTACATATACATATGAGAGTTGGCGGAGACTCCCCTGACGGACCCGACGTTGGACCGAGGAGGAGAATGGAGAGAATCAAGTGACTGCATCCATCGCCGGATATGGAAGCTACGAACGAGTGAACGAGCGACGAAGTACGAAGATCTACCGATGGGTGGCACAAGGCCGTCCCGCATACGACGTCGTCGTCGTTGTTTGGACAGTTGGAGGTGATAAGCGAGGGAGTGAAGGCGGCAGTGGCGGTTCCTAGGGTTTTGTGTTTGCCTTGGGCAGTGCTACTTTGCGGTCTGGGTGGAAACCGCGCGAGAGAAAAGTAGGCACCACAACGGCACCACCGACTAATGTCATCTGAAGAGGGAGGCCACTACGAATGTCAGTCAGTCAGTCAGTCACCGACTGACTGCCCGTCCGTCCGTCTGTATTCGGGGCTCGCTCACTAGCAGGCTTAACGAAGCAACGCAGCTTCAGGCACAGATGTGTTTACCCTGCGCTCCACTATGAACCAGAACGCGGTGGCGGTGCTGGTAAAGTACTCTGCCACGATAACCGCCGACCGGTCGCTTAAGCCGCCACTCCCTTCAGATGAACCTTCTCGGTAGTACTCCTATCGGTCCGGAGGCTCCGAGAAATCATCCACCCACCATCCGTCACTCGACGCCATCCATCTAATCATTCGGGACGACGAAATATCCGAGCGTGGACTTGAATCGATTCCCGCGCGAGACTTCGGTCTCCGGCCATCTCCCAAATAGATGGTCGCTCAGGATGTTAGTCGAGAAGCCCCTGGCGAGGCTGCGGCAATGATAGCGTATGAGTGGTCTATGTCGTTCTTTTCTGCAGGCTTTCGCTAATTGTCAGAAAAATCCGACTCCTACTTTTCCGCCAACTTTCGGAAATTGGACCAGCTGGCATGACATGATGCGAAAACGCCGCTCGTAGGCGTTGCGGACATCGGTTCCTGTTTCTGCTTCAATGAAGATTCGTTCTCCTCATTACAGGACTTGTCTCGGTCCATCTGGATGCTTGTGTACATCCAGAGGCTGATTGTGTCGTCCAGTCAAATGGGGCATGCCTTGATAATTCTATTTATTGCTGTCAATGGAGCCTGATGTCGCTAGATAGCTCGTCGAGCGAGAGAATACGCAAATAGACACTTCGATAGACGGAATTAGGGATTTCGGGAATCGCTCGTTCAGCTCACTCCGCTCTCGAATCGATCTTCTGGGACTCGATAATTACTGTTTCTCTATTTTCGATCTTCCCCGCAATCCCCCTCGAGGATCAGCCGAATCAAGCAAGCCACAATCGGTTCCTGATGGCGATTAAATCCCGAATCGGGAGACATGTATCGCATAGATGGAAGTCGGTCTATGGTCCGTTATTATTCTTATTATTAATGCTAATCAATATTGATATTATTATTATTCATATGTACATTCCAATCCTTCTTCCCATTGTCAGCTGGGAAGATCGCTCGATTTTTTGCCTGGCCCCTGACCGACTTTCCGTTGGGTTCTCCCGAGTGAGAGAAGGACGGGATTTCCAATCACAGATCCCCGATTTTCGATCGGAAGCGGTCATATAGACTGAAATTGATTAGATTCGATGTCGGAAACATCAGCGCCGAAGGAATTTTGCTCGATATTCATGAGGCCTTTCGTTGTCAGGGAAAAAATCGAGTCAGTCGTAGGGGATGTCGTCCAGTTGCCGGGCGAGCGCGCAATCAATTTACTTGCTTTCATCGCGATCCATCTTGTCTCCAAAATATTTTCCTCAAGGCCATTTCTTTCCTACCCAAGACGTCCAGCGCCTCGAATATTTTTTCTTCTCTGACCCCGGTCACTCGGTCCGAACAAAGTAACAGCCGACGGGTTGGAACACCACATGCCTTGAGCATTCAGGACCGTCGTCGTTTTTATGAAGCACAAGCTAGGACAACCAGAGGCGACTCGTGCCCATGGAGATCATGTCGATGTTTACCTTGTCTGCAGGCGGGTTGAGGCACCACCGGAGAGTGGGGGAATACCCCGAAGAAATTAAAATGGAAAAACAAAAACTCCCACATCAAAGACCGGCTGACGCTCCGCGTTGTTACGATGCGAGCGAAGCGACTGTTTACCTTTTGGAGGGGAAAAAATTGGAGCATATGGTTTTACGACGCTTCCTCTGGAATCCGATCTCCCCAGCAAAGAAACGGAAACGCTCGGGTCGATGTGCATTCCGGTCGTTTGCGAGTGCCCCGGACGAAGGTCCAGTCGCTGGTTCAGGCACCCGGATCGTTTGAGGGAGATTCGTTCAGTTTTGGGAATCCGCACCGATTCGGATAGCCGCGGCGAGGGCGAGAACCGTTTGTTCTCGGCGCGGGAACCGCAGGGTCTCCGATTCGATGGCGTTCGTTCTCGTACACCGCCCGCAGCCGGTTCACCTCTGCCATTTGAGCGGTCTCTGAGTGGATCCGCAAAATCCGAAGCTCCTCCAGCTTTTATTTTCGTCGTCGTATCCTTTGGAGGCCCAAGACTCTCGCTTCGGGAACGCGCTTATCCACTGGCGGCCTTGCGCACACTTCCGGAGTTTTCGGAGAGCATTTTCCGACTCGATGCCTTGGCGCAAGTCACCGGTCACTCGTGGGTGGTCGGAGCGCTTTCGTGGAGCGCCCATGGACGTTAGCGTTACCCGCAGGAGCGACTCTCGTTGAAATTGCTGCGCGTGGCGTTGTTGTCACTCTTGTCAACATCAAACGATTACTCCGCCAATCAGCATCGGAAAGCCATTAGAAGCTTACTTTGAACCGTAGGCAGCTCCGCTCGTAGCGGATGCTCGTCAGAGAGCCGATCGGATGCTTTCGTAAAGGCGAAAAGCAGAACGAGTCAATCGGAATTTCCAACCTCAGTGAGTCAGATCAAAGGGTTTGACAAATCGATATATTATCCGGGGAGCTGATAACAGGATCCCGCCGATTTGACATTGTTTGAAAGTCGTGTTTCCAGAAGGATGCACGAGCGACGATCGCATAAATATCCAGACATAGGTAGACGTAACTTTTTTCCGGAACCAAGCCTGTCAAATTGAATTCGCACATGTCTGTATGTCTTTCTCGGAACATTTTCGTCTGGTTATTCAGCACCTCGTCAAAATAAGCTATGCCGTTTCGAAGGGAGACACGGCCGGTGACGGGTCGACAATTCTGGTGGTTCTTTCGATTTATCGACGACACCTGACGTACACATCCTGCTTGAAGTTCGTAGATGGAACGAGATTAGGCAAGAGTGCGCGGCGAATGTTAACTAAAAGCCCGTTGTTTTGTTTCAGGACTGTCGGAGTTCGCCGACTATGAGTTTGTGATGTCCTTAGGGCCTATACGGCGCGATGAATAGGAGGGAGCTCCTACAGGGAGGACGTCCCTTACGGGGAGTTTCCCTACAGCTCCTTCTAATTATTAGCATTCTCGTCACATTCAATCGGAGTGCGGCCGCCATCGAATTATCCGATGACAGGTAAGCTGCTTATAATTATTTACATTCAAAATTGTTAGAGTAGCTCAATGACCGGCTCGACTCGTCCCGTCGAATCGTCCCTGGGTCTGTGTTTTCGGAGCGGGGAAATTCGGCGACAGGTGCTAAAAAATCTCCGGCGACTCGATAAGGCTTCTCTGTGGAGGATGGTCGGATCCTTGCTCACTCTGTCCAATTATTCAGCTCTGACACCGAGTCGTCGAGGATTGTGTCATGCTCATGTCTCTCTGGATTAAGGAACCTCACGTTCCTCTCGTTCATACCATGTACGGATTTATGCCGTGACTCTCGCAGTATCCGTTCTCCTCCGTCAGAGGCGAACGGGATCATGTTTCTGGATTTTTGCCCTGATCCGAACCGGCTCCTCTTTGGATGCAAACCTAGAAGGTTTCGAACGGCGACAGCGTTCCAATCGGCTGTTCAAAGCTTGCCCATGGAGGGACTCGCCGTCGTATCATTAGAAAATCGAAATAGTCGGGACAGCCGAGTCTTATCAATGTCCTTCGCAGAAAACCCATCAGGTCGATCTTTGACATGTTCAGGAAGTTGTTTTCTAGTTGAAATTCTTGTGATGTCGCATCACTCTCGATAGTAGGAGACGTATTTCGAGGGCCAACATTTCCATCGCTTCCCCGAACTTTCTGAACTCTGCACGACGTCTCTTTCGCGAACCAAATCCTATATCTGAGATTCTGGAATCGAACTTTGATAAATCTGGATCATCGCGATTTTCCCGGAAGAAGCGAGAAGGCATGGAAATCGGGCGGAGAGGAGAACATCTCGCGGAAATCGGGTGAATAGGAGAACAGCTCGCGATTCGCAACGTGAGGGCCGAATTCTCGGAGGGCCGGCATCGACGAAGGAGCGGATAAAGAAAAATCCGTCTCGGAGAATTTCGCTCTCCTTGGAATAGTCAGTCGTTCGACAGCAAACGACAGAGCCGCCTCAATTTTCCGGGTCTGACGAGACTGTCCGAGAAACTTGCGGCAGATGAGAACGAACACGGTTAACTGCCCTGAAGATGAATTCCCGCAGAGACTTCATTAATGAAACGTAATTCCGAGGAGTCGATCTCCCGGTCTCCCAAGCTTTGCGGAATGGAAAGATCGCTCCCATGAATAGTTCCCAGAGGGGTAGACGGAGATCTCTTCTCTGAAAACTTCGAGACGAGAACTGACTATCTCCCTTCAATTTTCCAGGCTCACGTTTACCAGAGCATCGTACAATGTATCGATTCCTGAGAATTGCGTCGGAAAAACGTACGCGCGACCTCAGGAGAGGATGGGAATCCTCGCGACTCCCGAGGTCAACGTCAGGTACAAGATCGTTTCCGGCGACAAAGACAAGCATTTCAAGGCCGAGGCAAAACAGGTGAGCCAATATTGAAATTTATGGTTCCCCATCATTCAGACGTTCTGTCCCTTGTAAGCTACGTACAAACATCTCTGCCTCGACGCACCCCGCTAAGTAACCCGTCACGCCAGCCATTTTTCCCTCGGATCTTGCTCTTCCGGACGACCGTATAGGTACAGTGACGCTGCGGTCGGGTGACCGGGGCTCCGACTGACTGACTAGCAGTGGCAGCACCTGCAGCGGCATCACCGGAGAGGCGAGCACGCCTTCGAATATCTCATCCGTCGGATTATAAGACCGCCTCTAATAAGATTCAGTCAGAGCTGAAAGCGAAGTTGCCGTCCGAGTGAGGCAACTGAGCACTACGAGATCACGCGAGAGCCTCATCGAGCACCATAGTGGCGGTAGACGTACAGACGTCCGCGGACGACCAGAGATATCGCCGACATAGTGACCGAGTGAGGGCAGACGATTGGGAGTAGTGAGGATAGGAGTGATTGCGTGTTACAACAACGTGCCCGCTTGCCCCATGTCTGTCCTGACCGCGATCGAGCAGGATTACGGCTCGGTCGGATTGTCGGTCAGCGTGCGTTTAAGTAGTCGACAATAAGGCGAAGGGGAGCTCTCTGTTGAGAGCGATACCGATGCCGTGGCACGGATCCTCACCCTATCTGGCCCGACGGCAGGCGAATGAGTGCGTGAACGGCAACCAAAGCGCGCCGTTGAACGTCAATGCCACCCAGGGGCCTCACAAAACTGCTGTCATCATCGGGACCCCAACAACACGCTCTCGTACTATGGCGTCTTCCCGAGCGGGTGGCTGCCTGATTTTGGCTTCGATGGCGAAATTCGTTCGGAACGTATCACAGCGCATCCAAGTTTTACTAGAGGCATTCTCGCCCGCGTTTCCCTCCGGTACCAGACCGGCAAGCAAGCGAGCTTTCACTTTTGTTGGTGGATGTTTCTTTTTGGATGACTGAGGACGAGTCTTCCTCCTTTCCTCCGCCTCCCTCGCACTCCCACCGGAAACAGAAGTTTCGGAGATTGCGCAGCCGCTGCGCTGGTAACTGCAACGTCGACGGGATGATGGAATGATAAGGCACGGAAAGGGTTCAGACTCGAGAAACAGAATCGTTCGAGGAAACGACGGGGTTCGGAAGAGGAAAACGGTTGCCCCCGGGCACTCGTGTTTCTCGGGATTCTCGCGTGTTGGCAATGCGACTCCCTTGACGCAGGGTATGTATGACGCTATGCCAGACCGAACTCTAGGAGTCGTTACGTGAAGTGATACCGGAGTATCAGCCCCCACTGCATCCGTCATCGAATTGTTCGGTTGCTTCGTATTTGTATCCCACCTCGCCGGATCGGATCGCTCACCGTCAAGCAACCCATGAGCGAGCGAGTGGATGACAGCGATCGGGAGACCGAGAGGAAACCCATTGATCTCCTCAGTGTCTTCCCCCAATCACTCCTCGTTTCTTCTATTGCCGCGCTCTCTCGGTTCTTTCTTCGGTCTCCACATCCATTCGTCGGCCGTTTCCCTCATCTACTGACCGTCATGACTTTCCGGGGAAATTCGGAGACCTAACGAAAGCACAGGGCCAACCCAACCCGAAAGGACATGGATCCGATCGACCTTCAGGCGAATGAGAGCGGGAGGACAAACGAAATCAATGACCTCCAACGACTCGGAGGCACGCGAAAGCACCGGACAAGAATTCCCGGATCCAATAGGAGCTCGAATGTAGTCCATCTCACAATCAGTGCCCTCGACTCGGGCGGCTCTCCTTTCTGCGATTCGCACAAACTTCACTCCGACGACCGACGTGAGCTTGGCCGAAGGTCATCGGGACAGATTACTCATTCCCGCACGCGCGCTCCACGCAGACGTTCAATACATCCCTCTTCGAGCCCTAGGGATTTCGGTTTGGGGTCCTGCTCCCGAACTGAGCAACCACGGCGCCGGCGAAGTCCACGAGCGTGGAAGCCATTGACTGAGCACCTCTCCCTCAGAGGCACTAAGCCGTTGATCTTC
Source organism: Galendromus occidentalis (assembly GCF_000255335.2). Lineage (NCBI taxonomy): Eukaryota > Metazoa > Arthropoda > Arachnida > Mesostigmata > Phytoseiidae > Galendromus > Galendromus occidentalis. The sequence continues at coordinate 598,817 of NW_003805173.1, read as the reverse complement.
TTCTGTTGGGTCCCCTGGAAGTTGCCCGTCTCTTTCCCGGACAACTTATCCCTCCGACTTCAGCTCACGGCAGAACTGACCGAGTGACCGGGTATCCGAATGACGAAGTGAGTCGGGCAGCCGGCAGAGAGACTCGCGTCGTCGTCGTTGGTGTAGCCAACGTTCCATCATGAGCGAACTTTGCTTCCGATTCCGCGAGCTCTTAATCAGATTTGTCTTCTCGATTCCCCGCGGCCTCGCACGGTGTCCTCCTTGCTCGAGGGACAACCTCTCCGTTGGATCTCCCTGTCCTCTCTGGCCCCGACGTCTGCATATATTCCGTTCCATGAGAGGAATAGATGTGCTATCTCCCGGAAATACATATACACATACACGTGGGCATACACGCATGCATGGAAGGCGAGACGCGGCCGCGCTCCGCGGCTCAGATGCTTGCGCGTACCTACGTGAGGGACGCGACGTGTTTCGGACCGGCAACCTGTCCAGGATGGTTCTAACGTGAACTACACGCAAAATCGACGTTGATTGCGGTGCGAGTCTGAACGCATACGCACGTGGGTCCACTTCTGGAAAAGCCCGAGAGCGAAAGGGGTTTACGGACTCGAGTGAAACAAAAGCTGTTGAGATACCGGATGACAGAAACTGTCCCGGGAAGCGGTCCCCCCCTTGCAAGACCCAGCATCGAAGTCCTCGAGAACTCTGTGGCCATTATCTCTCAATAAAAGTTGACTCGCAATCTCGGGAGGGTTCAAACTTCGTCAGTTCAGCCGGCGAGAGCCGGCCGGAGGAGCTCAACTGGCGTAACTTCTAAGCAGATTACTGCAGATACGCCTTCCTGCTCTTCGGTCAAAGCGCCGACAGCCTCCCGCGGGATGAGCTCTATTGAGAGTTTGTATTGCTAACGGTCTTCTCATATGTCACGTAAGACACTCCCGCGCCGGTCGACCGTCCGTTGGCCCGCTCAGTTTCTCCCTCCCTCTCTCTCGATAGACGTTACTCGTAGCCATCATCAATCCAATATGTTATGTACGTCGAGGCAGCTCCACGACAAGTTTCGAAGACAAGCATGTCTTTTTCTTTCTTTCGCCCAACTCTCGGTTCTGCTCTGTCTTCCGAGGCTCTTCTGTCGTCTCGCTCTCCAAATGCATTCCACGGCGTTTGTAGGATATTCGCTCTTCGTACACTCTCGATTTCGCTCCGATAGTCACCAACCCACCGCAGCGGACGACGGGAACAGACGAAACGCATCGAAATCTTATTCGAAAACGACGGAGACAGAGCTCGAGTTGAAAAATACCCACCGAGATTCCATCCACAGCCGTGTGTGAGGAGGAGCTGAACAGGGAGACTTCGATAATAACAATTATTCGTCTTTGATTGCAGGTCGGCGACTTTTGGTATTTGCTCTTACGGATACGAACCGAGAACAGTGCGGTCTTGAATCGGGAATATCAGGAACATTATAAGCTCAAGGTCAGAGGGACCCTGCAGCAGAAGAGCCGGAAGCTGTACGATGTTCACTGCGACGTCCTAGTTACCATTCTCGACAAGAATGATATATCACCACTGTTCTACCCGAAAACCTACAACGTCACGGTTTCTGAGATGACTCCGTTGTTCCAAAACATCCTGAAGGTGAGTCCGATTCCGTCGATTCTTGTCGAATTTCCTCCGCCATTTTTGAAGAGGAGATATGCTCCCTGGAATTCCGTTTCCTTCACGACGCAATACGTGTCGGTGGACCGACGATTTTGAGCATGGGTTTCGACTAGGTAGATTCCGAGAACGCAAGACGATCACTGGGATTGAAGGCTTCGAAATGCAAGGGCGCCGAAGGAAATGCATTTTCTCCTGTGGATAAACTACCCCGAGACTCTTCGCTATGCTTCGACAGCCGCTCGTGCGGCGTAGCGTACAATCCTCTCAGAATCGTTCGTTTCAAATAAGATTAAGCTTCATGAATCCGCATTTTATTCAGACGCGATCCATTTAATCGGGAGCTCGCCTCAGGCGCTATATAAGGCTTGGGACGATCCCTATCACATCTTCATAAGGCCTCGGAGCGGGAGGAAGGTACAATAAAGCTCTTGACGAAGTGCATTCCGGGAAGACAGCGAGGATTTCGAGTACGATTGCGACGGGATTCGCCGTGCCGCTGGTCGACTATTCCGCAGCGGAATCTGTTGCTCAGCTACGAACGGTTTCCGTCTTGTTATCTCTCGGCAATCTGTTTCCTGTTCGAGATCCTCGATATAATCCGCCGATGTCCTGCCCCGCGAATAATTCACCCTTGACTCGGATGCTGCCGCTCTCCAGAACTTTTGGTCAGAAGCCTTAGATCTTCGGCGCCGTCATCGGAGTCTATTGAATGATTCCGTGTCGACCGGGGACTCGACGCAAATACTCAATACGAACCGTCCGGAATTCTGTTCACCCGGTCTTGGTGCTGGTGTGAGAGACTTCCGAATCGATTCGGTTGCTGCTCGAGCGTGACTTCCCGCGGAGCTCACATCGGAGAAGAATGACTCGAGCTCGATTCTCCGGAGGATATTCTTCAATCCTCTCGACGGAGGCTATGAAAGGACGAACGAGGAAGCAAATGTTTTCGATCGGTCGATGTTTTGAGTCACGGGGGAGACGAGTGTTTGGGCTGCTTGTTGACAACGCGATCGAATAATTTGTCGCCTTGTTCTCCTCGGCCGCTCTCATCGGATATGAATAAAATCCCCCTCAGAGATTCGTCCAATCGATAGCTGCGCGTAGGAGTCGGGATGAGTGCATGTACTCCGAGGGTAAGGGTCGCCGCGCCGACGTGGAGTTTGCAGCATGTGCATTTTCCATTCATCTGAGTTTTTGTGGCTGCACTACGCGAGCGATCGAGGGAGGGGGCGGTCGGTCGGAGCGATATCGTCGCTGATTGCGGAACGCGAACCCCGCGCCCCACTTCTGTCCGATGGCATGGCCGCGATGGGAAAAATAATTACAGATTGCCGTCGTGCGCTTTCGGTGACATCAATAACTCTTCCCAATAACTTTCCTGGCCGTCTGGCTGGCGAGCATTGCAATTCATCCCCATAAGGCCGTCATCGACTTAATGACATAAGGTGACTTCGGAGTCGTTCCATCGCTTCGATATTCCCTCTGTAGCCTCCGACGCGACTGGAACGACTTCCTGGAGGATTCAGGACCGGGTTTCCTGGAGTCTCTCCCCCATTCGTCAGCGAGCCTCAGGAATCCAAGGGCCAGAAAAAGTGAATGGAGCCGGTTATTGCCCGGAAAGTACTTCAAAAGGAATTCCCGAACCGAGGTCACTTGGAACCCAGAAGAGTAGTAGTATGCATGACTAACAACGGCCGCGATGAGGACAACGACGATGACAGAGACGACGGCTGCGATCATGGAGACGACAACGGCGGCGATGAAGAGTATGATAAGGCGGGCGGCCGGACAGGCGGACGGACAGACGGGCTTCGAATGAGGACGTTAGGAGGCAGCTATGTGGGTCCTGCCGAAAACAGGCCGGTCCTGCGAAAGAAAGAGGATTAAGATGTGAATTTTACGAGCCCGCACGCAGACTTTCGCCTCGGTCTGTTCGTGCGTCCAGTAGGAGGAGGCGGAGGAGCCGCAATGCGAGCCTCCGAACAAACTCCTGCGAGTCTCCTGCGTGGCCTTTTATGGCGGGTAGGAAGGCTGGCCGGCCAACGTATCGGTAGCGACGACGACGACATTAACGGAGGCTAGAGTGGCGGGCATCGGGTTCTGATCAAGCAATTGCTCCAGGAAGTAGCCTTTAATAAATGAGCTATAAGTTTGGCCTGATTATGTCTTTCTTTGCCTTCTGCGAGCTTCCGTCCATCCGGCAGACAGGCCGGGACCGGCAGCTGTTTAGCCGAGTCCGAATCGCAGGTCCGGGAGACCGTAGTGCGACGATGGACACCGCCCTAGGGCGAAAGTCCCGTTATGTGGATGGTAACCCACTAGTCTACGTGGCCTCTACGGTTTGCCTTCGCTCGTCGGTTGCTTGTCTCCGTGCGTCGGTCGGTCGGGCATTGCTATGGCCGTGTGACCATTTGCCGCCACACTGTTGCGTATATGGGAAATAAGATGACGACGGCGATGCCTTCGTCATATGCTCCGTGGGTTCTACGATGTGACCCCGATGTGCCGCGGGCCTCGGCACGGGGCTCAAGAATGTTCGTGGATCAATCGGGAAGAGTCAGCCATTTCGGCTTCTGATTCTCATTCCATGGGGAGCCGACTGAGTCAGTATTGTTTAATTTATCATAAATATCATCGCCTGTCTCGTGGTCGCCCTCGGCCCGAAAGCGGCCCGCACGCCGCGACGGTCGCGGACAGGAGAATAGGACTACTGTTGTTTTTTCAGTCGCTGTTGTATCGAGCCGACTGTAGGTTTCGGCTCGGGGCCTCACACTCCGCAACAGTCCCCTGCGAATCATCGAATTCCAGGACGAAGGACGTTCCCACCGAGGGTTCAGGACCTCCGGGTGTATGCGAGGCACCGTAAGACGAGAGTCCGAACTGGTAGGGGGGCGCACTGGTAGACGGACGCGCGAGTGGGACCAAAATTGAAACGGGAAATAAAACATTGTGCCCGGCACCACTTTGCTCCCTCATCTAGAACTATTGCACAAGAACGTCACGCTGTAACGTGCAACGAATTCGGATCACGTTCAACACGGTCGAAGAGAACGAGAGAGTTGCAGCGGGTGAGGAAGGGAGTGAGTGGGTACAGGACGACAACGGAGACGAGTGGCCGTCGGAGGGCGATGCGGAAAAACGAAGAGAATGGAGCGGGTGTCGAAGCCTTCGTATGTATGTACGTCTGTTGTCAGTGTTTCCGTTATGACGGAGCATTTCCAGCCCGGCTGAACTACTGGCCAACGTTTTCCGAGTCGTGACTCTTCTGGGAAATCTCATTTTCCGGGGCATTTGTCTTGAGTGTTTCTCGAGCAATGTCCGGTAGCCATCGAAATTAGCGGAATGCTGTCCTTCCGCGCACTTGCGACAATGAAGCAAAGTCGCGAAATAATCGCTCGTCGGGCGGAGCGGAATGCACAAAGAGCGGACGCAAAGGAAGATACCGCGGTTTGTGATTCCGTTTGTCGCTGAATGCCAAGGCACACCTTGAAGAGGGCGTGCGCTCCCCCGAAGCCGCGGCAGAAGACGTTTGGACCGACTGACAAAGACGTAGTCCCTCAAGATGTTTTCGAGAGCACTCGAATCTATCTCTCTTCGCAGTCTTGAATTCCCAATTTTTAGCTTTCTTGTTGAACAGTGTGCTCAGTCAGTCAATCAGTCAGTGAGTTCATTTAAATGCTAATAGCCGCAATAGTGAACCGAAAAAGAAGGCGGGTTTTGCTTCGAGTCGGCGAGATCCCGTTCCTCTATCCCTCACAGTCCTGCTGTGTTTTCCTTCGAAGAATCGTCCCCCATGGGAATCCGGCCTCGACTTTCGTTGACGATCTGACGATCTCGATGCGTCGTTCGATCGGAGACCCTCAAAATCACGAGAATCTATTTGAATGGTCTGTCGCGGGGCTCAGGGCGAGAAATGTGGTGGGCTCCATGTGGATATCCTATCAAGCTCAATGATACGTTCAAGTTGTCTGTCAATCCCGTCGAGGTCGCGAGAAGGTCGGCCAATGTCCCAGTTCGTTATGTCAACTCGAGGAGGCTCACCGAGAAATAAAATGGAAGGGGGGTTGGGGTGGAGGGCGATGGTGTCAGCGGCTCGTCGAGCTCTTCAGAAGGTTTCTGTCCGAGCGAACTGCGATCGTCTGAGTTTTCCGACTCGGCCGATGACGAAGATGAGCTCTAAAACCGAACTTTGTTTCGAGAAATCTGACACCCGTTTTCATTTGAAAAGTGGAACTCGGTCGAGGATGCTCTCGACTTCATCCGGGGACGCATTTCGGTCGTTGGCGTCGAAGTCTGACAAATGCCGCGGGAGTCGAGCCGACCTATACCGACGTCAAAAATGTTTCTCGTTCGAGTTCGTTCGCTTGAATGGGGTTTTTGTGACGGTGAGCGCCCCTGAGAGTTGAGCACGGCTAGTTTTGGATATTGTGCTTTCTGTTTTTAGGGACGTGACGCACCTATAAGCATATGGGAAGCAGTGAGAAGGACGGCCATTACGCTCCCGGGAAAGGGCGTATCCAGACGTGAACACCCTCGTTAGCGTAACCTGTTCAGTAGAGCCTAATGCCATTTATGAGCATTGCACTGTTGTAAACCTTCTCTTCATTTATTCCCCTCTGCCCTCGGCTATCTTATCTGTCTCATCTCTGACCCCTGACACTAATACCTAATCCCTAATCTCCTTTTGAGCGTCGAACGATCAAGGTCGTCAGGAGGGCTCATTCATTTCCTTGTTGCTCTGGCTCCGATCGATAAAAGGACGGGTGCGATCGATCGATCGATCGATTCACTCGATTGAGCCCTTTTTTTCTGCTCCACCGTTTGCTCGTTGTCGTCCGTTGTTCGGCCGAGATAGGCTGAGCGGCACGATCACGCGCCGCTTGAATTCGGATACTAATTAAATCAGCTGGTTAGCCTTGCACACTTTTGGAGGGGAATGCAACTGTTACGTTACGTCCGACCGTACATCGGTTAGCTATGTATGGCTGCGTGCCTCCTTTGATGATGCGAACGCTATGCGGGACGGAATGTAACGGAATTCCGTTTACATCATATCTCCGGCCGGACCGACTGGTTAGCCGACTGATGGAAGCTACATACTCCTCCCGCTGTCCGCTCAGACATCTTGTCTGACGGAGAACAAATCTAATATTCGTATGCGGTGCGAAAGTCATTGCGAGTCCCAACAAGTTCATAAAGCACGCTATTAGCGTATTCTCGGCCGAAACAAGTACTCCACCAGAGCAAGATCAGGTTGCCGCGCTCTCTACGCGTACGGCTACATTCGCGCCCGACAAGCGGCCGAGACGATTCCGTGCTGAACAATGACATTTTGCCTGAGCGCCATTCAAAGGGACGAACTTTTGAACAATGGGTCGAGTCGAGAACTCGGCCGGCATCAGCTACGGACATCCACGACTATGCGATTAAGGATCGCGAATGAGATGTCGACACACCTAGGATGAGAGCCCCCTCTCATCAGAAGTTTCCTCACCGACGCTTCCCCACGTTACAGGTTAACGCCGACGACCCCGACGAAGGTATCAACGGTGAAATCTACTACAATCTCGCCGAGCCGTCCAACGTGTTCGCCATTCATCCGACGCTCGGCAGTATATCCGTGACGCGGCCGCTCGACTATCGGAAATCCAATGTGTTCAACCTCACCGTCGAAGCGAGGGACCGCGGACCAAAGTTGGGTACAGGTAAGATGGACTTCTCCGGTCTCGCATTGTTTCACTGGATCTGTGCACCCCCGAGAGCTCGGTCGAATTGCCGGGGAAACAAATGTTTCATGAGGAGCTACGGTAATTCGGTGTGCGGCGCGGGAAACCGTCCGGGAGGGAGAGGGGCGCGGAGAGAAAGAGAAACGAAAGGAGAGCAGCGTAGAGGATTTCGAAGTCAAAAGAAAATTCCAACCTGATTATGTGTAGTCGAGGAAAGGTTTCAATTTATTTCTCGAGCCGGTCGTGAATATTCAGGTGCTCGTATGCTTCACCGACTTTCTGCCGAGGCGCTCTCTCTCTGCGCGGGAGTCAGACGGCGCGAGATAGTCAGACGAGTGACGAATTTCCCCGAGGAAGAACCTTCGGAGCAGAATGAGGAAGAGAAGAAGGAAGGGAACGAAGGTGGAATCAGGGCTTTTTCATAAACACGAGGCCAACGCGGAGTCGGCCGCCGGCCTACGGCAGGGCGTCAACCTTCAGTGCTACAGCGAAGATAAACAGAACAATGTTCTGAGAGCTGCTTTGCATTTTAATTTAACCTAAGGCTGCTGCTGCTCCGCTCGACAGATTGTCCTATCCGAGAGAGCTTACGCGCACGCACTGGAACTACATAGTTCGAAGCCGGGATGGGGGACGCGAGACTGAAGGTGTACGAGAGCACGTCAAAAACGCGCGTCTCCTTTCGTGAGTTTCTCTCGGGTCGCATATTTCTCTCTACGGGATGCAGCTCCTCCCGCGAGGCACGGATCGTCTCCGCGTACGCGTCGTGCAGATCCAGTCTATTCGATTCCGAAGGCTCTCAGGAAAAAAAAGGCTCCTACTAATCTCGTTTTCTTTTTCCAGATACGGTTATTAAGGCGAGTACGGCTAGAGTGACCATTTACTTGTCGCCAGCGAATCGGCATCGACCGCAAATCATTGTCAAGAATCTCCAATCCTATATCGAGCACGGAGTCGGTCCCGAAACGTGGGCGGCTGTACAAGTGAGCGACCAAGACGTCGGGGTTAACGGAGAAATCGGTGGTCTCGCCATCACCGACGGAGACGTCGATGGTCAGTTCCGAGTGCATCAGATCGGAGCTGGCGAGTACAATATCGACTTCGATCCGCGCAACGGGGCCACCGGGGAAAGCCGCGGCTACAACCTGACCCTTCGCGCTTGGGATAAAGGCGCCCATTCGCTATTTACCGATCAGAGCGTATTCATTCGGGTGCGTCCTTCACTCGGAGCCATCACGCCCGTGTTCAACAGAGAAGATTACGACGTCCAAATCGATGAAGTCGCCCCGCCGAATTCGCCCATTGTCCGAGTTTCGGCACATCTACCCCACGAAGAGAAACACAACGACGTCATCGTTTATAGAATAGAGACCGGAGACGAGGACGGCGTTTTCGATATCAACTCGAAAACGGGGCAGATTTCCACCAACAAATGGCTCGACCGGGAGCAGAGACGCTACTACTCGTTGACGGTGAGCGCCACGAACACGAAAAGCCGCTCGACGAGACACCGGACGGGAGCTGCCGTGGCCACGACAATTGTAAATATAAACGTGTTGGACTGTAATGACAACGCGCCTCGATTCAACCAGAGCATCCGATCGGTGGTAACTATCGATGAGAACGTTCCAATCGGTACAAAAGTCGTCACGGTGAGCGCCACCGATGCCGACGACGAAGAGAACGGGTACGTGACGTTCGCGCTCGCGAACACCAACAAGATCCCGTTCAAAATCAACCCATTCACGGGCGTCGTGTCGACGACCGACAACATCGACTACGAGAAGATGAGCTCGAGTTTCTACCTGTTGCGCATACGGGCCACCGATTGGGGCACGCCGTTTCAACGCCAGACCGAAATGACGGTCCGTGTTCAAGTTCGCGACCTGAACGATCACAGACCTCAGTTCGAGAAGGTGGACTGCGCAGTTAGCATAAACAGCCAGACCCCGATCGGGACCGCGATCCTCACACTGTCAGCCATTGATTTAGATCAACAGGACCAGGTGCAGTACAAGTACCGGATGAAGCCGGCTAGCATACACCAGTGCTTTTCTTTAGACTCGCGAACCGGAATTTTGTCGGTCGCGTGCGATTCCAACGAGCTCGTCGACCTGGACGACGTCATGCTCAACATCACGGCCACCGACGGCGAACATTTTTCCGACTCGATGCACGTCAAAGTGAAAATCGAGAAGTACAGCGACAGTCAGAACCATCTGCTCAAGAGTCGCAAGGAGGAAAAGTTCAGACCGCATGTCGAATGCCGAGAAGCCGGTCTGACCAAGAGTCTAAGGGAATTCCTCTCGAAGAGGGTGTCCACAGCGGATCGCAGCCATGATCAGATAGAGGACACCCTTATTTCCCATAGTTTCTTCGAGAACAGATTTGCGCCAGAGTTTCCCAAGGACACACCCGTGGAAATCTCTGTCAACGAGAGCGTGCCGGTCGGGACCACGCTCCTTCCACTCCGTGCCAAAGACGCCGATCACGGCTATAACGGTCGAATCGTCTACGTAATTTCGTCAGGTGACGACGATTCGTGTTTCAAGATGGACCTCTACAAAGGGAACCTGATGCTCGTCGAACCCCTCGACCGGGAACGGACCCCGAAATACGTCCTCACGATAACGGCCTACGATCTGGGAGAACCAAAGAAGTCCGCATCGATCAGCGTCGTGGTGTACGTGCTCGACGTCAATGACAACCCGCCAATATTCGAAAAATCCCTGTACACCTTCAAAATCAGCGAATCGGTCAACAAAGGCGCCGTCATGGTCAAACTACGGGCCACCGATGCCGACGAGGGGGACAATGCGAAAATTCGATATAAACTGTCAACTGAAACCGACGATTTCATTGTCGATGAAAAGGCCGGAATTCTCATAGTGCACCGGAATCTAGACCGAGAACGCCAGTCAGAATACAACCTCATGGTGAAAGCAACGGATTCCTCGATCGAACTGCCTCTGACCGGAACGACGATGGTAAATATACAGGTTCAGGACGTGAACGACGAACGTCCGCGATTCACTCTGAAGAACTACATCGCGAGGGTTCGCGAAGACCTCCCGAAAGGCTCCGTCATAATGACCATGGCGGCGCAAGATCCCGACCTCGACGATGCCGGGAAGGTCAGCTACCAGCTGATGAGCAAAGAACTTCGGAACCTGTTCGAAATCGACTCGGAGACGGGCATCGTGCGTCTAATAGGCGAACTTGATTTCGAAACAAAGTGAGTTCCTCATCCAGCATCTCGCGTTCATTGCGAATACCGCGATGAATATTAATTTCTCGCTCGATCCCTAAACATTCATGAAGGTTATTCACGGCGAACGAACGAATTATGAACCTCTTTTTCTCTCTCGCAGCCAACTGTACAACGTGACCATTCGCGCCAGCGATTCGGGTGAACCGAAACCGCTGCACACCGATACGTTCCTCCTCGTCGAAGTGGAAGATGTCAATGAAAATCGACATGCCCCAAAATTCGCCGACGTCGTGGTCCAGGCCTCTGTGGACGAAAATCTGCCACCGGGAGCCTTCGTGACAACGGTCACAGCCACCGACGACGACGATTCCACGAAACTCGATGGCATGATCACATACTCGATCATCGATGGCGACGGACTGGGACTCTTCTCGATTGATGATAAGGGTGAGTTGCTGAAAGTAGAGTTTTCCTCCTCATAGAAACACCTCGTCGTGTGATCACACGCAGAGTTGCGGTCAACGATCGCTCGGGACAAAGAGTACGTGGCTTGGAATCAGCTAGAAAATCCCTCTTGGCGGAAAGGACGAGCACGAGTCAAGGTCGTTCGGTTTCGAAACGAATTGCTCCGCGGGAAAAATTAGAAGAGACGCTTGAGCACGTGCGGAGCCGAGTATCTCAGCGTTCCGAGCCCACGTCCGATGCCGATAATATTTCCGCTGTTGTGCTCTTTTAATTGGGGTCAGAGTGTGGCTCACGCTTGCTACATTGCCCAACCGACGGTAGGCCGATACAGGGAAGCCATTTGACAAATGCGATACTCCAGCCTGACCAGTCGGTGGAGGCTCGCGCGGCAGGTCGGCCGGCCGGCCGCTGCCCGATCGGTTTGTCGAGTGGCAAACGCGCGGTTTCGGAGTCACGTAGAAGCTTTTACACACATATATCCTCTCGGGTCGTGCAGGCATATTGGCCGGATGGCGGGATTGGTTCGCTCCGCTGGCATCGTTTTGCAGCCACAAGTAATCGACAACGTCGAAGAGAGGTGGGAAAATGCTTTTATCACTGCAAAGTAGCCCCTGTGGGACTCCTCATTCCACGGAGTTCCGACCAAGACATTTCACACGGTCCCGATGCCGCAAGCGGGAAGCTGGAACAGGGGAATCATTTTCATCGGAGCAGGAGCTTTCCGGCGCTCCCGGCTTCGAATCGATATAGGGCTCGAAGTTCCAGCGTTGTTCGGTTGACCGAGCGGGCGACTCGTGATCGAGGACCGATCGATATTCTATTCTCTTATTTTTTTGAAAAATCCCGCGCTGAGAGGACGGCGCGGCGCCCCATCACCGGGTCGAGAGATCTGCTATGAACGTCCCGCTTCGCTCGCTTTGCGCTCCGTATGCTGAAGCTTGCGCATCCTCTCCTCATTTATTTGTTTGCTGATTTATTCCCTTTTGCGTACTCTTTCGCTCCGCTTCATTCTGCATGCTCGACGCCGGAGTGCAATCATTTCACAAAGAAACCTTCGAGATTTCAACATTGATGATTGTCAGCGGGAGTCCTTAGCGAAACACTCCCGCGCTTTTCCCTGCCGGCAAGGAATCTTCCTTCCGAAAAGACTGGCCGGCAAGCAGCTTAGGAGAGAAGATCTCTTAAGAGGGAAGTCATTACTGCCTCGGGACTAATGATTGTCGGTTGGAGTCGAGGAACTGTTTGGCACGGCTCCCGCTGTCGATGGGAACAAAAGCTTTTCCAAACATGGAGAGCAGCCGGAGGGAACACCCGCACCGAGACGCCAATCAAACTTTTGAGCGTCTCGATTGGGCTTTCAATCACGGATCCGTTCAACAGAGCAGGTATCGGAGCCCGTCGAGGTCCGGAAGACTTCCAGTGTTTCGTCCGAATCCTGGAGGACTATGCTTCCCCTCGCTTCCCGTCACGTCAGGCCTCCCAAGTTTCGTATTTCTACGGGGGAACGTTGTGCAATTCGATGGCCTTCGACACGACTAGTAGACCGAGCTCGCTTCGCAAGCTAAAGTCTTTTCCCTCCCCATAGCAGCGAAATTCCTTCGCAAGCCAAGCGTTCCCTGACGTTGTCGTTTCTCTCTGACTGTGACAGGGAGAAGAAATTAACAGTCCATTCGAGCCCGCTAATTTGCCTCACCATTCAAGTTTGCGGGCAGTCGTTTGACGGCGAGGCCCTCGATCTTCGTGAGCCCGAGCTGCAAACGAAATGACCTTTCAAGCCTTATCTGATCCTGTCCGGTGGGAGTGGTACGCATCCCGGCACGCTTTGTCCGGCGTTTCGTAGCTGTCAACATTCGATGTTTCCCGTTCCGCACGTTGCTCCATGTTGTAATACACGCGGACGCAGCCCAGCTATCAAGTTCAGCGGTCGCGCCACTAATTCCGAACCCGTCCTGGAGCGGAGCCGACTCGAGCTCCGCTTCTTAGGTGGTGGGGGACAACTTTAGAACGCAGCTCCAAAGATATACACTGAATTAATGCGTCCGCGAGGCCTTCGTACCTTACCCGTGCCTAAGGTCGATTTCCGATAAGTTCGGGCCCTGATCGGAGTGTTTCGCTCCGGAGACAGTCTCAGGCGGTGTTCCGTGCATCTAAATCAGTTTAAGTGAGAGACCCGGGAAAATAATTCATTCAAGGACGATTTTTCTCGGAGCAAAGGAAATTTAGAGGTCATCCATCTTTCCGTGATCTTCTCGCCCTAATGGAAGGTCACCAGGGTCAGTCCGAGACGGGAAAGCTCGCCCGAGCAGGATCCGCCGTCCCGGGATCTCTTCGGCCGGCAGATCGTCCTGTTCGCAAGCGGCTGCGTCTTGTGAAATTTGTCCAGCAGCGACAGCCGCGAGAACGGCGTTGACGACAACAACGACACCCACGAGGGATTACGATGACCGATTGAAGGAGACACTTGACACCTTCATCCAACAGGGGCGTTTGCCGTCGTGTCAAGTCCGCAATACCGCACCGAGACCACTGTGAGAAAAGAAAAAAAAACGTCGACAAGCTCCGCTGAGTAGACGGAAAGCTTCGAACGGTGGCCGGTGGGCGAGCGACGCGGCGGGCGGTCGAACGGGCGGGCGGGATAAACTTGTTCTTGAAGGAGAGGCTCCCGCAGGCGCGGGGGGAGGGAGGGAGCGAGCGGCTTTCGGAATGGGTATCTCTGTCGTCTTTCCTCTCGTAGTCGCCGGCAGCGTGTCCGAGGGTATCGCCCTCCACCCAGACACCCCGTTGTGCTTCCTAGCGAATCAAATGAATTCCCCATAGAGGAAATCAAGAGACGAACCGAGTCCCCCTCGCCCCGTCATTCTTGTTTTCGACCGTAAGAAATCCTCTGACGCCACCTCAGCTGCCGGTGCTAAAGCCACTGCAGCCGTCGCAGGCAACCGCTCCAGCCATGATCTTCCGCAGCAGCGGCGACGACGACGACGCCTCCTTCTTCTCGTTTGGCCGCATTCCCCACTCACATACATCTCGCACATGACACTCGCTGCTAAACGAACGCATATCTGCATCCTCATACATATTTCATTCGCCATACATCTCTCTTTTAGCTCGTTGGCGGCTTCGTTGACTTCATAGCTACCTGGTTCTGTGGGGGTTGTACTAGACCGATGATTTACAACCATCATTAAGCATACCATTTCGAGAGCAGCGGTCATCGCAGGCAGTTTTTCGTGTGAGAGGAGCGCGGACACCGGGCGAGTCCGGTCTCAGTGAGACGGAAGCGGACGCACGCGACTCCAGGCCAAACTCTTTTCCGAAGTTCGAAGCCGCTCTATTTCCCACGCGGAACTCGATCGACGGTGCGCAATGGAGTTTTTCGCCGTTCGCTGACGCAATCCTCCGATATCTGTATTTTCGAAAAGCTCTTGGTAATCACCCCGAAAGCTCCTAGAATTATTCGTGATACACGATGCGAGTTCGTGGATTCATTCGGAAGGAACGTCTTGCAGAGTATCGTGGTGGACTCTCTGCGTTCCTCTGCGAGTTTGTTTTCGTCTCCAGATATTGGCGGCCATGCTTTCCCCATCGTCGCGTTGAACACGATGAAGTACCAACCGCTCCCGGAACGCCTCTCTGCGCCTCACGCCGCGCTGTCCCTTATGCTCGACCTGCGGTCGCTCGGGGAACTCTGTTGGCCTAGGTGTGTCCGTTTCCTTCGCATACCGCTCCTCGGCTGGCGCAAACGGCGCATCGACCCAATAGCCTGAGCACTCAATTTTAGTTTCGGTACTCCCGATGAGCAAATGATGTGGTCCTGGCCGACTTGCGGATCATCTCTATTTCGGATCCTCATTCCGCACTTTGATTTTCTCAAAGGTGAGTTATCGATCGGAAGATTAGCCACGACCGTCTCCTGCCGGTTCGGGTATTTCCCTTCGGAGCACGCCCGTGAACAACTGGAGGTATCCTCGCTTGAAAGCGGTCACCGGGAGCGGGGGTAGCGTTCACGCGATCACTCCGACAATCAGCAAGATTTTACAGTTCTCTTTGCGCCGCAGATCGGACAAAACACCGCCATTGGATGAGGGAAAAATGCCAGAAGAGTACGAACACAGAGTTCGGAGGGGAAGAAAGGCGCTATTGTACCGTTCCATCCTAATGGTCATTGGATCCATTTGTGCGTTTTGGCCTCGCTTCAAACCTCTCCGGTCGCCGCCGGCAGTGGTGTTGGCGACGGCGGCGGTGTGGATGTTATACCACCACCGTTGCTGCGGACGCCACGATCTGCGTCGCTTTTTCCCTCGCGAGATTCGGTTATCTTCCCCCGACACAGTCTTTCTCTTCCAATATTTCCCCCGCTTGCCGTGCGCTGTCCTTTGTGTAAAGTCAGTGTTTTGAACAAATTGAGTGCCAACTCCTCCCACCATTACAGCAATCAGCACCCCACCCGGTTGTTGGACGCTCAGTCAGTCAGAGCTGTTGGTTAGCCGGATCGGAGTTCCCCACGGCTCTTGAATCCGCCGGTCCGGGCAAGCTCGCCGATTCCCCTCGTCGGTCGTTGTCCGAATAACAATCGCTGCCGAGTGGCAAGTCGACAAGACAACGGGGAACAACGGACGCGGAGGGAACAAGCGGAGACATTCAGCAGGATTGGTGCTGACTTTGCACAAGAACACTCAGCTCGACGAGCGGACGCAGCAAGAGACACGATTGACGCAATTGAATCTATGTATATTTGAGTTTGATTCGATTTGCTGAGCGGTGATACTCGTCGTTCACAACCAATCTATCGATCGGGCAACAAGCGGGCGAGCAAGCAAGCACAGATACCTGCTGAGGGAGGACCATCGAATCCGT
Organism: Galendromus occidentalis; assembly: GCF_000255335.2. Classification (NCBI taxonomy): domain Eukaryota; kingdom Metazoa; phylum Arthropoda; class Arachnida; order Mesostigmata; family Phytoseiidae; genus Galendromus; species Galendromus occidentalis. The sequence continues at coordinate 582,902 of NW_003805173.1, read as the reverse complement.
GCGAGGCTGTTGACGATTTCTCATTCTGGGCTGCTCGACGTGTGCGATCGGCGGGAGGAGATTTGAGGGAGGGCAGGGGACGAGTAATCGGAGGAAGAACAAATACAAGGGAGACATTCGATGAAGCCTCCCCGGGCATCGGTCGCTCGTAGCGAACCGTCGATCGGTCGAAACCTTCAGTAGAGTTGAACTGCGATTTCATATACGACTCACGTCACCACTTACACTGCTTTGATCAGCTTCTTCTACGAGAGCGAACAGAACGAGGGAAGGTAGAGAGGGAGATGATGAAAGGATCGCGACCGAGACATCGGTATGGGGCCGGGGCTCGAGACAAACTCAAAATCCCGACATCTGGCCTCGGGACGGAGCCTCCAGAGATCTCATTGAGGAACAAGGAATGAGTATATCTCATGAACTTACATATATCGGCTCGCAGAGCTCCCCGCAGATCGTCAGGAGTCACAGCGAATAAGGGGAAATAACTAGAAGAGGAAATCAGCCAAAGAAAAGAGATTACGAATTGTATAGCTCAGGCGGAATCCGCGAAACGCGGATTCGTCGCACACTCCGCGTGCGCGTTTGAGATGCAGGATTGGCTTACACGGAGGGCTCTCATTTTTCGCGATCGACGATCCTGGGATGTTCCGCGGGAAACAACTCTCCGCGAACTCGGAGTCCCTCCTCCCAGTACACACCGAGCTTAGGTTATCCGCGAAATCATGTCAAGCGGGTAAAGTCTCCCCATTTCTGAACTGGGAACACCGCGATCCGTTTCCTAAATGACTTCGCTCGAGTCTTCACCAATCTGAGGAACTCGGTCGCGGTGTCGACTTTCTCCTCCCTCAGGACTGGGTCCTCCATGGCATGCGATATCTACCAACGATCGAGGGAGATCCAATTTTCGGTTGATCAATCGGAGAGTTGCGATTCCGCTTGAACCAGAGCAGGAAAATCGGAGTACTATTAAAAATTCGCGTATTATGGGGGCGTGGAAGTCGCACCGCGAATAGTCGGGGGCACTGTATTATTCAGGGAAGCTAGTCAGTTGAGTGGGGGGAAATATGGGAAAACATTTCATAGAACTCGGATACTCTTGCAGCCGAATAAGCCTGAAGGGGGGAGAAAATGGAGCGGGGCCGCCCATTAGGTTCGCCGGCCGAGTTTTCCGGATACTGCTCGCAGCTGGTTGGTCGGCGACGCACAAGGCGTTGATGAACAGGGAGAAAAGCACAGTTTTGGGTTATCTCAATGCCAATTTGCGCTGAAGGACATCATTACTGCTCCTCCGCACAACTTCGTCGCTCGGTTTCCCGGATGGGATCCGGCGAAGAGTTCACTCAGCTCCGAGCGGGCAACTTAGCCGGCTCAGCCGGTATTTTCCTCGTCTGTGGTAACGGTCAAGCCGAGCCTGGAGAACGAAGGGATCCCCTGTTTCCTTTTGTTCCCGAGTCGGTAGGCGAAAGAGCTGCCTAGTATCCTCTGAAACACCACGAACTCCGCTCGTGAGCAATCAGCGGCAGGAGAGTCTGTTTCCGGTAAATCGATGGATCTACCCACCCATCAATCCGTCCGTCCGTCTATCTCTCGGCGTAGAACTCCCCGCACCTCCCTTTGATCCCCTTTTCATCGAATGTCCTCATGGTGATAAAAACGTCATTTAGTCGCCTCTAAAGTTTTTCCTGGAGCTCATCGCATCAGCCCTTGCAGCGATTCCCTTCGTCGCCCCCTCTATCCCTGATTTCCTCGATCGTCGTTCCTTGAGCCGGCCTTCCCGGACGCTGATCGGTGTCCGTGAAACCAGCCTTCGGCGGTAGCGAGTAGACGGAGTACCGCCAAGGGGAGAAATCCAAAATTCTTCAGCACGCTCTCATTCCATCATCCGATGAGACGACAAAGCCGTCACGCGGAAAATCGAATAGTGAGAGGAGCGGGACTCGCCTATGCAGCCATTCATTCAGTTAAGCAGGCAGGCGGGCTGATTTATTTGCCTAGCGACGCCGGGAAGCTGCGGAACACACGCGGGCTTTCTTTCCAAGAGAAATTCAGAAGAAAAATGACAGAGAACTCCGCGCTCTTCATTCTCGGACCTATTAAAGGCCTCAACGTCTCTCGAGCTCCAGGGGTGCGTCTAGCTCAGAACGATGAACCTTGCTCCAGATTGGTCGCTTTTTCCCGCTCTGAGCACGCTATCCCTTCTTGACGTCTCATTTTACGACGTTGCCCGCCGCATCTATACCTTCGCCTTCTATCTCCGTCCCCTACATGCACATGAACGCGTCAAGGAGCGTTCTCTCGCTACCTCGGCGTATTTCTTGAGATTCCGCATCATTGCTGCTCGGGGAGTCTTTTGAATAGGATTCACGCCGAATTTCCATTGCGTCCACGCACGCCCGATCCCCTCGAGTCTCACAAACCCATCTGAGGGTCTTTACGCTTTCAATGGTGCATCCACTTACGTTGGTTTAATTCCGTGTTCCCGCATGTGCCTCTTTCCACGTGACGTCCGAAGCTCCCCTCCGGTCGGCTAGCATGGAGCGCCTCATTACGAGCGCTCGGAGCAATGCTCAAAAAAGTAACGTATGACCCAGGTGGCCAGGACCAAGAGCGGGCAATATTGTTCTCGAATTTCTCTCGGAAACCCGTTCGGAGATTGATATTCCGCGACGCCTGCGTCGAACAGTTCCGGTTTCGTCGCTTGTTTCTACTGGAAGAAACAGCAAATACGGGTCTCGTTTTCTTCGTGACTGCTATTTCGTTATCCGTTCCTTCTCCCCGCTCGGGACTTCTCAGAATCGGTCTCTTATCAATGTGCTGCCAGACTTGAAGACGGTCGCTAGTATCGGGGAGACCCGATGCGGAAAGGCAGCGGGTGGACTCTCTGATGCTTGACTCGCAAGCTATCTCTCTGTCAGTCTTTTCTCTAATGCGCATTGAGTCCATCAATATTTTCCCACTCGCTTTGTTTGTATTTTTTCTCCAGCTCAGCTGCCATGGCAGACGTCCGCCAATGCGAACGAAACGAGTCAAACATCACTCACTACAGCTCTGAGCTCGTCGCGGATTAAAACAAACTGGACGTCCGAGCGACTCGGGACAAGTCTTTAGTCCTTGTCCTCAAACTAGATTCGAGGCGGCCGATCGAGTCAAAAGCTAAGCGAGCTCCAAACGATCCTCGGAGGCGAGACCGCACAAAGAGACACTGACTCGCGTGTGAAGGAGACTGCCGGATGGAAAAAAAATGAAGGCAGTGGATCCGCGAGCGCTGCCGGAGTGAATCTCGATTTGGTTCAGCAGAAGCGGCAGACGTGGAAACAGCAGCGGTCGCCGTTACCTCTCTATTATGGCGTTAAATGGTGCTGCAAGCAAGCCGTTGATGATGTGGTAACGGCTTAGATTAAAAGTTCCTCCCCGCGGACGAATGGCTCTTATCCTTGCTCGCAGTCCTCCCCCTTCTCCCTCCGTGTCCATCCGCAACCGAATCCCCAGTGCCCGTATGCACTCCTGATAAACGTACTCCTCGATCCGAGTAGATGTGATACAATAAACGAGAAGTCCTCTCTTCCCGCACATTCCTCATTTACCTGTGGTTTGAGCACCGACTCATTCCTAAATCGCGAATTTCCTCAGAAACTGATTCCTCACTTCGCCCGAAGAATTTTCGGTCCCGCGTTTCTGAGTCTGTCAACCCATTCATTGTGTGGTGTGCCTATCTGTTCCATTAGACGAACTCGCATCAATCCGGGTGTCGATTCGGACGGGGGGGCGGAACGTCAGGTCAATTAAAAAACGCTATCCATCGCTTTTGGGGGGGACTTGGAGGGAGCTCGGGGCTGCTGCTTCCACCGAGCTTTTTGCACCGAGCCGGCTCCATTCGCCGCGTGCGTATCAATGGAGTCGCTGAGCGAACAGCATCAATGTTTTTTTTCGAGTCCGGATCCTTTCAATGCCGGAAACGTTTGCGAGCGGGAGTCGAAACTCCCTCCGTTGGGATTCAGCTCTGTCGGATGCCCCGTTCCCTCGGGGCCCCCCGTCGAGATATATGTACATATATGTCTCTTGAATTCTGAAGTTCTGGAAACATCTCCTCATTTTTTTCCAACGGTCACTCTGTGCTCCTCGCTCCATCCGGGGAAGTCGTACGAGACAATGGGGGGATTAGGCTCCGTGGGACCCGCGCCATAACGACTTGTTGTGCTCGCGTAGTTGTCGGCGATCTCGGGGGTGTATGTACTACGAATGAATGTATGGATGGAGACGTCTCGGGTGTCAGCGGTTTACAAAGTCTCTTCATCCATGCAGCAGTCATGCCGCCATCGCCGCTGCCATCGGCCATTTGTCATAGACGACGTTTTTGTGGACCCTGTTGGTCGGTCGCTCGCTCGGCCGACTCTCTCGTTCCTCTGCTCGTTCAGTCGGTCATTTTCCCGTCCCCCACGCAACGTTCCTTCCTCCGTTCGTTGCTTCGTTCGTTCGTCCGTCCGTCCGTCGGGTTCCTGTGTCGACATGGCGGAAAAGGAGAATGGCGTCTATTCCCAAAGCGCATGGACGGCTCTCCGGGCGAGTCATAACGGCATGGCAGCACCGGCGATTCCATCGAGATGTTGCTGTACTGGTCTCGGAAGAAGTTGCGAAGGAAAGCGGAGAGCTTATTTAGACAGATGCTAAATAAGTTGTTCTAACGATCGTATAACGATGATTACTCTCGGCATAGCCTAAAACAAGTGAATGCTGTTCGCCGTAATTAGGCCGAAACATTAATTTTCTGCTGGTGCTGCCGCTCTAGTCGCAGCTCCTGGTGCAGCTGCCGTTCGTGCTTACGCTCGACACGACCGCATTGACGAATGCTCCCGCTCGTTCTGCAGCATCGGCGAATAAGTCCGGACGAGCTCGGGCTCTGACGACCGTCGGAGCGATGAAGAAGAAATGAAGGTCCCCGGGGACGGGGGCACTGAGAAGCTGTCGCGGATGATATAGTGGGGCATAATAACAGAACGAAATTCGTCCACAATCTATGGGTGGCCTGGTAAATATCGATTCGGATTGTTCGCATATTGTTGTCGGCAAGCTTTGCCCTTGGACTCGAATCGATTCGTCCGATTCCCACAGTCCGAGCAGGATGATGATCTCCGACGCTCAGGAGATCGAGCCGTCGGCTGGCTCTCGCTGGACTTGGAGCTGTGGCGGTTGCTCCTTCCGATGCACTTGCAGAACGCGAGACTTCCGAGACTCATGACGCGGGAGCGCCGTGATGAGTATTGAAAAGTTGCTGCGTCAACAAGCTCGTTCGCGTGCGCCTACGAACGGAACCGGAATGCCTCCGTCGGTAGCGATAGTGGCTCAATCGACACTGGAGCGTGGCGTGTCGAGCCGGGCCGGCAGCCAGTCAGAGAATCATCGGTTGGATATCTCCGTCCGACTGAAAGTAGGACGTCAACTTATCCGATGTACGGGGTCGCAACTCGAAGAAGACCGACGGCCAGGAAGCCGATATGAAAAGGATTGCCATCCTTTGTTCCAAGCGCGAAACTTTGATCGGAAAGCTAAGGACCGCTGCGACTGGACTTCTCCTTTTAACGTCGTTGCTCTTTTGTGAGACTGTCGAACGAGTTACCCCTTATATCCCGTACAAGGAGGAGCCGCGTCTCGGTCGCTCATTGTTGCGATCTATGGGGTCCGGCATTCTCCTGCCGCTCGACGTTTTTCCGCACCTCCTTTGTCGCCGCATCACTGCTCGCAGCGGAGTCATCTTCCTAGCGCTCGGAACTTTGGGGGAGGAGAGGAGGCTTCTCTTTCCGGCTCCTTGTTTTCCCGACGCGACGACTAACGCATTCCCGGTCTCTTCTTCCAGGAACCATCCGGAGTAGATCCGTCCTCGACTGCGAGAACAAACCCTACTATTGGCTCGTCGTGTCCGCCACGGACCGCGCGGCGGTGCCGCTCAGCTCGCGCCTGGACGTTTACGTGAAGGTCAACGACGTCAACGACAACGCACCGTTGAGCAAACTACCGTATTACAAAGGCACTGTTCTCGAAGACTCAGCAGCGAACGTCTCCGTTCTCGGGCTCGAGGCATTCGACAACGATCACACTGCCAACATGGACAACATAACGTTTAGAATTACGGCTGGCGACCCCCAAGGCCATTTCCACATCGATACGTACTCGGGCCGCATCACGACCACGGACCGAAGACTAGACCGTGAGATCCAGGACAAGTTCCTGCTCGACGTGACCATCACCGACGACGGCACGCCTCCACTGTCTTCCGTGACGCAGGTGCTCATTCACGTGGGCGACATAAACGACCACGATCCGAAATTCACTCAAGTGCAATACCGTTTCAAAATCCTCGAGCAAGAGGAGCTCAAGGAGCAGGTCGACTTGGCGCAAGTGATCGCCACCGACGACGATACCGGTGCCAACTCGGAGCTCGCCTATTCCATAACAAAAGGGGCCACGTTTCGTTTCTCGATCGATCAACAAACCGGAATGATCCGTTCCCGATCCGCTTTGCTCAAAGACGAAATCCACGAACTGCACGTCAAGGTCAGCGACCTCGGAGAAGTTCCAAGACACTCCACTTGCGTCGTGATGCTGCACATCGCATCGAAGCCGTCTTCGTCGGAGAACCGTCCGCCGAAAATCAAATCTGTCGACGTAAGCGAGGTGTTTGAGGTCGACAAAGTAGGACACGTAGTGGCCATGATCTCGGCGATCGACCTCGATCTCCACAGCATCTTCTTCCGAATCGTTTCGGGCAACGAGAAGAAGCTCTTCGCGTTGAAAAAACCCGACGAGGGTGCTGTGATAGTCGCTAGACGGATCGTGCAGTCGGACGTGGGAGCGTATACGTTAGGCGTAGAATTAAGCGACGGCCTCGCCAAGACCTATACCGAGATCAACATAACCGTCATCGACGACAACAATCAATACCCTGAGTTCATTGAGGAGACCTACAACGTCGAAGTTTCGGAACTCGTCTCCCCCGGTACGGAGATCCTAAAAATCAAAGCCGTGGACAAAGATCTCAACGATCAGCTCTTCTACGCCATTCACAACGCTGCGGCGACCAACAGTGTGCAGAAGTTCCATTTGGCGGCGTCGACCGGCGTTCTACAGGTTGCGCAGCCTCTCGATCACGAGGAAACCCGCGAGCACATCATCACCGCTCTAGCTAAGGATTCAGGTAAGGCAGACCGAGGGCTTCGATCGGAACCTCCTCCTCCCGTTCCCCCTTCCGCTCCCATCCCGAAATCCTGGGAAGGAGAATGGTACTTATTCCCTCGGGATGGTCCACGAGGAAACTTCAAATATTCTGACGCTCGTTACAGGTTGGCCTGGGAAACGCGCTTATGTTCGGATCCACATCCACGTGGCGGACCATAATGACCACGCGCCTGAATTTCTACAGAGCTCTTTCGAGGGCAAAGTGTTCGAGAGTGCAGCTTTAGGAACCTCGGTCGTTCAAACGACCGCGGTCGACAAAGACCGCGGAGACAACGCCCGCATTTCGTACAGCATCGTGTCCGGTGAGTCTAGCAAGTAATTGAAAGCAAACGACGGTATCCCACGCTTTGCCGTCCGCCCCGGTACGTGAGGCCGACCAGGGAGCGTGCTCCCGGGCATGGAAGACAGAAATAAGAGGCTTCAAAGAGGAAAAGCCAATCGAATTTCCGAGGTCCATCGAGAAGTTCCGGTGTTCCCCGTTCTACCCATCGGTGCAGCAATTTTCGATGAAATCCGTATCGGAGCTATTGGCTCCGTCACTCAAACGCCGAGAGAGGGGCGTACTTTGGCCGTGAGCGGTCTCGTCTTCGCCGTTACAGTGATTGTGTCAGATTGCATTACGTGACGGAGGAGCAAGAGAGATAGTGAGGGACACGGGAGGAGGATGAGCGCCGCCGGTCGAATTCCCGACTAATTGCGCAAAGACTCCTTGATAAATATGGTTTGGCGGAACCGGGACGAACGCTCTCTAAAATCCTCGCCCGCCTTTGAAGCTCGGCTTCTGCTCCATCGAGTTCACGACGTGAAACCTTCTCCCCCCACATTCCGTCCAGTAGAAGCTCCGGATCAATTATGCTACACTGGGAGTACAGCGAGAGAGGGGGAGAGCGACCGAGTTAGCCGAAAAAAATGGCGGCACTCCTTGAGACGAAACTACAGCGCCAGCGTAGCCACTTGGCTCAATATCTTCGCTTGATCCCCCGTTTTCCCCATGGTCCCCGCTCTGCTCTCGTCGGCTTCCGTCCGTCGCGCCGCTGACCCTTTGGCCGTCAATCGTACCTTTCGGGGACATGCAGGTGCTCGGCAGCGATGGATCCGACTCGAGCCGACTCCAAACATATGGCGCAGAGATCATCTAGACTTCCGAATCCATGACCCCCCCTCCCCCCGGAGATGTCCCCGAGAGGTACGCTTCCCCGCGAACCCAAGCAATTATACTCATCCCCAAATACGCGTCTTATTCTCATTGATCTCGGGTCCGTCAAGGAGGTGCCGCACCTTCGAGTCGACGCGTATCGTTCCGACGCACTGCCGTGCCTTCCTACACGACGGTGTTCGGAAGAATCGGAGATTATTCGAGCTTGTATACGCTTGTGATACGCCGGGCTCTTAAGCCGAACGCATGCGGTCGCTCTCGTTCGGGAGCGATGGGCAAGCACACAAGCGATCCGAGCAGGCTCTCACAAGTTGATTTCATGTGGCTGAGTTCGTGTTCTATCTGCTCGCAGGAAATGTCGGGAGCAGTTTCGCCATCCAACCCCAACTCGGAACGATTAGCGTTGCGAAATCTCTGAGCCAACAACTGCTTCCTGAATACTATCTGGTGGTAAGAGCCGCTGACCACGGATCCCCATCGCTGAACTCCACCGTGACCGTCCATATAAAAGGTAAGTTTGCCGTGGGCTCGTCGCGGTCTAACTTACTGAGGCGGCCACCGCTTCCTATTTTATTATTCCTTATTGCTCAGGATGCTTGCTACCTTCCCGGAGCTAGCGTTCTCATAGTTGCGGGCTCCCACTGAGCTCCAAACAACATGGACTCGAATCAATGCGTGTCCGCGCTCCTTTCCAGTCACCATGGCGACTAATGCACCTCCGAAATTCGAAGCTGATACCAAAGTCGTGGAAGTCGAAGAAAACAAACCGATCGGAACACCCGTGGTCGTGACCCAAGCCCAGAGTGGATCTGCACTCTACTATGATATATCTCTCGGAAACGATGAGGGATGCTTCTCAATCGACCAAAATTCTGGCGTACGTATCCGAGCTCTATGCTGACGCCGTACTCGTTTTGAGCAAAGCGGCCCATTTCCTTCATGAGAAGGAGTCTCTCCCGTCCCTTTTGGCTAAATTCTTCCTTTCCGACCCCTCGCAGATCGTGACGACGGCATGCGTCCTGGATTATGAGCAGAAACAACAGTACCTCATTATCGTTCGGGCGACCAATCTCGTCAACTCCTGGACCGAAATGGCACTCACAATTCACGTGGTCGACGTCAACGACAACGCTCCTGTCCTCGAACCGAAAGTATATTTTGGAACCATAAGCGAAGCCGCCGAACCCTCGAGCGTCGTCATGACCAACGAGTCGCTGCCTCTGGTGGTCACGGCGACAGACGCCGACCGTGACATCAACGCACACCTGTCGTTCGCAATCGTAGACACCTGGGCTAGGCGATACTTCAGGATCGACTCCTCGACCGGATCGATCTCAGCTGCGCACCGCCTCGACCGTGAGCTCAGGAGTTCCTACACGTTCAGCGTCGAAGTCTGCGACAACGGAAGACCAACGGTTTTGTGTAGTCGTGGACCAGCGAAAGTTTCCGTGGAGATCCTCGACGTGAACGACTCGCCACCGATCTTCGAGAAAGACTTGTACAACGTGACGCTTGTGTTGCCCACTCACCGCGGCGTCACGGTAGCCGAACTCGTGGCCCACGACGCCGACATAGATCCAGTCATCAAGTACTCGATCATCGGCGGAAACATCGAAGAGCACTTCCAGGTTGATTCCGTGACCGGACTGGTCAAGGTCAATCAACCCGACAGTAAGTTGACAGGCCGTGAGAGAAGTATCGAGCGGAATCATTCCCCCTCTCCCCTTCTTCCTGCGTGAATCGCACATTCGATGAGGGGAAATTCAAATTTCCCCCTCAGACTCTTCACCGGACTCCTCGAATTTCCCTAATTCCCCCCATTTTCGTTTTGCAGACATGCTCGATTACTATCGGTTGGTTGTTTCCGCGCACGACGGCCTCCACGAGCGTACAGCGTCGCTGCACATCAGCGTTGTGAAGAGTCCCCTTCACGGCAATCCCTCGTTCCGATTCTCGTATCCACTCTACGAGAGCCGCGTGGTCGAGAATTCGGACGCGACGAAAGCACCGCTGCTCGTCCTCAGCACGGTTGGAACTCGTCTCCAAGAACCGATCCATTTCAAGCTGTTGAACGAAGAGGCCAAATTCATCGTCGGCGAAACATCGGGCGCGCTCACGGTTCGGCCCGGCACGGTCTTCGACCGGGAACAACAAGCCGACTACAGGCTTGTGGTCAATGCCGTCGCTCTCGCCACCGAAAGAGTTGCGAGCACCTTGATTGATGTCACAATTGAAGACGTGAACGACAATGCGCCAACATTTGTCGATACACCCTACCATTGTGTTGTGCCGATCGAGTCCAACAAAGGCGAACAGGTTCAGAAGGTTCGCGCGGAAGACCCCGACGACGGAGCGAACGGACGAGTGCTCTACTACCTCCGCGATTTGCACAAAGGAGTGTTCGACATCGACTCGAAGAGTGGGAACATCACCCTCCGGAAACGTCTTCCTTCTCATATGACGCAGTACACGATCACGGTCGTTGCCAAGGACGAGGGCAACCCACCAATGTATTCTGAGGTGCAGGTGCCGGTCAAAGTGGTTACGCGGACGATGCCCTCGTTCCAGAAGCAATTCTATAGCGCTCATGTGAAGGAGAACCATCTGCCAACGGAGCCGGTGCTCACGCTCATCGCCCAGAGTCCAGGTGGTAAACCTCTCATCTATGACATCACTGAGGGCCACCACAAAGAGGATTTCAGACTAGACTACCAAGCCGGTAAGTCCTGGCGGATATCTGTCGATGAGTTTCGCCTCTATCACCTGCCGATCGCACCCAGTTGTGTTCGGTATTCCGTGCTTGATTGTTTTTGTGAAGTTTCGTGTTTTCCCTCCATCGTCGTGCTGGTCGTCCCGTTTGATCGATAGTGAATAATCATCGTCGTATCATGATTTCACTCATCTACCCAATCAGTGGATTGATCTCGAGGTTGGAGGAATATGACGTTCGGATGGAGGGAATGTTTTGCGTTGCATGCTAAGTTTTTTCTTTTTTTGTTTTCCGTGTGTTACAGGTCCGAGCACGGCCAACGCGCCATGTGAGTACGGTTTCTCGTTTGGTTCGAATTTCTACTGCAAGCTTGCGTTCCGTTGAACAATTTAATCGTCTTTGGGGTTGTCGTCGGGAGAAAAATAAAAGACAGCGATTCCGGAGCTTTCTGCTCGCGGGGTGAACGCTTGCTGATAATTTTTCGTTACCCATAGGTGTCATGTACGTCAATGAAGAGCTGGATTTCGACAAGACGGCGAAATACGACCTCACGGTGCGGGCGACCGACTCATTGAGCGGGGCACACTCCGATGTTTCTGTGACGATCTACGTGGAGGACGTCAACAACCATCCGCCACTGTTCGAGCAGATCATGTACAACGTTTCCGTTTCTGAAGTCTCGCCGCCGGGTTCGAGCATCCTTACGGTCCGTGCGCACGACAAGGATTCAAACAGCGTCATCAGCTACTCCGTCGAGGATTCTGATCGCTTCATCATCGATTCCAAGACGGGTGTCATCAGCCTGAGACGTTCATTAGATTACGAGAGGCATTCCAGGTCAGTCTTCTCCCTTGGATACCTTCTACCTGTTTTTTCGGGTTTCAGGACGACCCTTCTGCACATTTGTCGAAAAGTGAACCCACCAGTCTATTTCTTGAGCGTCGGCCGTGGCGGGATTTCCGCTGCAATTTTCGAGACGGAAAACGTTTCCCTGACAGAATTCTCCCTTGTCCTTCCGCAGAATCACACTGACGGTGATGGCAACCGATTCCGGACCCCCACAGCCGCTGTCGTCTACGGCCTTGGTCTTCATCCAAGTGACCGACATCAACGATAGTCCTCCAGTTTTCGACCGCCCCGTTGTAGATTGCTCCATAAGCCAACTGGCCCGAAGAGGGCAATTCGTCGCCCACCTCGGAGCCAGTGATCCAGATTTTTCCCCGAGCGTTCTGAGCGTTCACCAAACGTTGGCCCGCTTCCCAGATCAGTTCAATCACAACACCCCCACTCTCGCTTATCAGATAATTTCCGGCAGCCAAGCCTTCACTGTCGACCGTTACACCGGAATCGTCTCTGTGAGCAACTTACACTTCTTCCGCGAACTCGTCAAGTCCGACCAGGACGTCCACGCGCTGAACGTGTCCGTCACCGACGGAGTGTTCGTCGCATTCTGCAAACTGAAGGTCCACATCGTGCCCGCGAACAGCCACTCGCCCAAGTTTACGCATTTTGAATACGAGGCCATCGTTCCCGAGAACTCATCAGCCAGTACGTACATCATCACCGTGTCGGCTGCCGACCAGGATCGGGGCCAGTACGGTCGAGTGAAGTACTCTATCCAGTCGGAGGAAATGACTCATTATTTCACCCTGGATCCGGACACTGGCGAACTCCGCACAAAAAGAACTCTCGATCGGGAAAAACGCTCCCTGTACAAAATCGCCATCGTCGCCGAGGACGGCGGCGCCAGAATCGGGCACAGCGTCGTCCGCGTCACCGTCACCGATGAAAACGACAATCCACCGCAGTTCCTCTTGCCGGAATACAGATGCAACGTGAAGAACTTCACGACAGGTCAAGCCATTTTGAAGGTCACCGCAACCGATCAGGATCTCCAGCCAAGGGGTTTGAAATACTCGTTCCGAGACGGCGATCCGCAGAACATCACCGACAGCTTCGGTATCGTCGAAGACAATGGCGAGATATTCCTCAAGAAACCGCTGACAGAAGGCGCTCGCTACCAGTTTTTCGTCAAGGCATCCGACGGGGTTTTCGAGACGGTGGCACCAGTAGTAGTGGTAGCCCTGCATCCGAACCAGAAGGAACCCCACGACTCGAACCGCATCCGAGACCTCTATGTCAAGGAGAACGCTAAAATCCCAACTGTGATCACGACGTTGAACGATCAACCGTCGGGTGACGTCAGGTACGAACTCTTGTCGTCCGAGAACGAGATTTCCCTCTTCACCGTAGACCGGGACACCGGGAGGGTCACCGCCATCAGGTCGTTGGACCGGGAGGAGTGCTCCAAGTACCACATCGGCATCAAAGCCGAGTCTCGTTCCAGTGGATTAATCTCCCAGATCCAGATTAACGTGATCGTCACTGACGAGAACGATAATAAGCCCGAGTTCGAGTCGGGCGCGGCAGGATATGTCGTGCGCCTGGCCGAAAACATTCCGGTCGGGAGCAAGATCTTGCGACTGGTGGCCAATGACGTCGACATCGATCTGAACGGAGTTGTGACCTACGATTTCTTCGAGCGCAACGACCCGGCTGCCGATATCTTCCAGATAGATTCGCAAACGGGTTGGATCACGAACCTAATCGCCCTCGATCGGGAATCCGTTCCGTCGTACAACCTCTCGGTGGTCGCCCGGGATAACGGCTCTCCTCTGAAACAGTATTCGACGAGCTCGGTGTTCATCAATGTGGTCGACTACAACGACAACCCTCCGACGTTCTCGCGAGATCTATACGACGTTGAGGTTGACGAAGACGCACCCGTGAACACCGAGATCTTCACGCTCGAAATTCAAGATCCCGACGACCCCAAAAGCGTGAGCGTTTTTTCTTCTTTTCCGTGCATGGACCCGAGGCTGGGCGGCAGATTTTCCCTATACACTCCTTTATACTATAATTTTTCTTATTTATTTGCAGCAAACCATGTACTTCTATCTAACGTCCGGCGACGACCGGAATCACTTCGGACTGTCGGACACGGGCGTTTTATTTGTCCGGCAGCCCCTGGACCGTGAAAGCCAGGAACATTACATCCTAGAAATCGCTGCCAGCGACGGTCTCCATGTCGCGAATACGAAAGTCAGCATCCGACTGCGAGACGCCAACGATAATGGTCCCGTCTGTATACAATCGAAATATATTGAACAAGTCAAAGAAGACGTGTCCCCCGGAAGTTACATCCTAACTGTGGCGGCGAAAGATGCCGACATCGGGATCAATGCCGAGATGCGTTTCTCGCTCCGAGGCAAGGGACACGAACAGTTTATTATCAACTCGACGACGGGTAAGATATACACATACGCTCATCGGGTTCCGGCGCGATCGATCTTTGTTCTGTGTTCTTTATCCGAGGAAATAACATTGATCAGACGATTCGGAGCGAGAAAAATATTTCCAAATGAATTATTATTAATATGTCACGGAATGAAGGCAAAGCGCTAGGTTTCGTTCTGCGGTATCGTGGAGCTATGGCGCCGTTATCTCAACGAAGGCGAAATTTTTCTCTCCACAGGAGAGCTCCGGGTCAGCAAGGCACTCGATAGAGAAACGCAGTCTTCTTATCTACTGACTGCCCACGTACAGGACAGTCAGCACATGGAATGGTCTTGCACGTCGAGTATTCGCATCATGGTCAGCGACATCAACGACTGCGCGCCACAGTTTCTCAAGGACAACTATACTGTGGCGATTCAAGAGGACGCCGAGATAGGCACCGTGTTGATGAAGATCTACGCCACCGATCGAGACGTCGGCATCAACCGCAAGGTGTCCTATAGTCTGATGGACAGCGCCGGGGGCTACTTCGAAATCCAGTCCAATACCGGTATAATACAATTAATGAAGACGCTCGATCGGGAATCGGTCGACTCGTACCGGCTCGCCGTCGAAGCGATCGATCACGGCCAACCGAGGTTGTCCTCGGCAGTTTCGGTGAATGTCGTTGTCCTCGATGTGAACGACAACCCGCCCGAATTCACGAAGAAAATGTACTTCGCAAACATCAGCGAGATGGCACCGCACGGCACGCACGTGGCGCAGGTCAAAGCGTTCAGTCGAGATATCGGCATCAACGCGGAGATCAGCTACAAGCTCGAGAATGCGGACAACTTCGATATCGACCCGGAGTCCGGAATCGTTTCCGTCATGCGTTCTCTCGACTACGAAACGCAGGCCCAATACATGCTGTCGGTGGTGGCGCAAGACGGGGGAACGCCGGCGCTCAGTTCCACCACCCTGCTGAACGTGACCGTGTTGGATTTCAACGACAACAGGCCAACGTTCGACAAGGGCCGCTACAACTCGGTCATCCGTGAAGACACCAAAGTCGGGGAACGCATTTTGCAAATCCAGGCAACCGACGCCGATAGCGGCGTGAACGGGGAACTGTCGTACGCTGTTGTAAACGCAAGCGACTATCCAGAGTTCGCCATAGATCCGCAGTCGGGAGTTGTGGTTCTGCGCAAGAGTCTCGACAGAGAACTCCAGTCCGACTACTACTTCCTGGTGGTGGCCCATGATGGAGGTGAACCCGAACTGAACGAGACCGTTGAGGTTTCCATCACGCTTTCGGATATAAACGACAACGCCCCTCAGTTTGTGAAGGGAGGCAACTATTCGGCCATCGTCCAAGAAGGCAAACGCGATCAGAAAGTCATCGAAATCCAGGTGACGGACAGAGATACGCCCGCCAATGCCGGCCCCTTCACGCTAACGATCCTCAATGGAAACTTCAACTCGGACTTCGTTGTTCGGGGAATGTCCATCTTCACGCACGGGTCGCTCAACACCGAACGTCGCGCCGAATACAACCTCCAGATCCAAGTGAGCGATGCGGGAACGCCTTCGCTCAGCTCGAAAACGAATCTCCACATCAAGGTCATCGAAGAGAGCAAATACCCTCCGGACGTCGACAGTTTGCACATTTATATCACGTCGTATCTCGACGATTTCCCCGGTGGTCTCATCGGCAAAATCCACGCGAGCGATCTCGATCCGTACGACAAACTTAGATTCGAGCTGTCCGACAAAGAGAACGCCTTGTTCACCGTCGACCGAGAGGAGGGGATAATCTCTGCCCAGAATGGTCTGGACGTGGGTTCGTACGTTGTGAACGTCAGCGTGAGCGACGCGAAATTCACCACCGAGACCCAGGTGGTCGTCGACGTGACGCTGATTACCGAGGACGCGCTCAACAACGCCGTCATTCTGACGTTGGCCGACGTCACACCGGAAGACTTCCTGCTGACCTATCAGAAGGGTTTCCAGAGCGGTTTGAAAATTCTCTTCGGACTGAAGAAACAGAACGTCCACATCATCAGCATACAGCCGAGCATCAACTTGAGCCCGTCGAACAATTCCATCGAGAAGAGATCGCTTTCGAAACGCTCCACCCGCCGCGACAATCTCGACATTTTGTTCGCCGTTCGGAAGAACCAACTCTACTACGACGCTGCGATCATATCCCAGAAACTCAGGGAGAACCAGTCTCTCATGGACAAGGAAATCGACAGGAAAATTCTCCACATCTCCCAGAATAGATGCAGAGACGGCATGTGTGTCAACGGAGTTTGCTCGGATACCGTCGAACTGGATCGGAGCGATCTGCAAGGCATCAATACCGATCGGATTAGCTTCGTTTCACCGAGGCACTACCCCATGCTCGAATGCATCTGTCAACCCGGCTTCGGAGGCCCGAAATGCAAGGATCCAATCAATGAATGCTCGAAAAACCCGTGCATTGCGCCAAAAAACTGTATACCGTCAACTCTGCAGACGACCGGCTACACCTGTCAATGCCCCGAGAACACGGGCGGCCCTCTCTGCAACGAGACATGCGCCGATTCGAATTCGGAGACGTGCTACATAGAACGGCATCCTCTGAACTTCGACGAGAGGTCCTACGCTCACTACGAACTCAATCACGGCATCGAGAAACGGCTGATGTTCAGCGGCCGAGTGAGAACATTCCAGCAGTCGGGCGTCATTCTGTACGCTGCAGGTCCCAGAGATTATGCGGTGCTCGAAGTGCACAACGGCAAGGTGCAGTTCCGTTTCGATTGCGGATCGGGCGAAGGTCTCGTCCGAGTCTCGCACAAGACCATCACCGACGGAAAATGGCATCACGTTATCTTGGAACGTCGCGGCAACTTCGCCCGCGTTTCTGTCGATCGCAAGTGGGAGGCGAGCGGGGTTTCTCCGGGCAGTCACGATATTCTCAATCTGGATGAGAAAAATTCGCTTTTTATCGGGGCGATCCTGGTGGGCTACTATCGGGACGAGATCCGGCGAGGCTTTTTCGGCTGCATGGACGACATAAAAGTCAATTCCGTGTGGCTGCCTCTGCACGTGACAGGGTCGTCGAATGTCGCCCAACTCAAACGATTCGTCAACGTTCAATTCAAATGTAAAGACCCTCTGCCGAACCCCGGAGCTTGCGGAGCCCAACCCTGCCACAATGGGGGAACTTGTCTCCTAGGTCTGAACATCAACAACTTCACTTGCGTCTGCAATGAGCCGCGTTTCAAAGGCAGTCATTGCGAGGTTGACACCGATCCGTGCGCATCGAATCCGTGTCTCTTCGGAACTCTCTGCACGATTGTACAAGATGTGAGTTCTCCGTTCCTGGGCATTCCGCATCAAATCGACTTCGATAGATAACCCCGTCCCCGACTTCCGCAGCGGAGCGAATCCGCCCAATTTGTGGTCCCTTATCCGAACCCTGTGGGTGGTGAAATTCCTCTAACTAGTCATCTTTTTCAGGGCAAGAACAATGATTTCCAATGTGAATGTCCACCGCAGCTTAGCGGAAAACGCTGCGAATACGGCCAGTACTGCAATCCGAATCCCTGCCAGAACAAAGGGGTTTGCGAGGAAGGAGAGACTGGTTTTACGTGCAGATGCCCCATCGGATATCGTGGGGAGCGTTGTCAATACGACATCGACGAATGCTTGCATCCGATCTGCGCTCGAGGAGCCACCTGCATAAACCTTCTGGGTAGGTCTGCCGTAGAAACCCGAGGACTCGGGTCGAAGCCGAAGCGTCCGCCACCGTCACCATAACAAATTCGGATGTACCTGCGTATACCGAAACTCATTCGTCCTGGGCACGGTGAACATGTGATAATAATAGCGCGCCTTCCTCTTTTCTGCAGGTGGTTTCGAATGCGTCTGTCCTCCGAACGTCACGGGACCCTTCTGCAGCGAGCACTTGCAGCCACCACTGATCATCTCGAGCAAACTCAACACCACAGTCGAAGAGCTGATCGGTATCGTGTCCGTTGTGTCGTTGGTGTTCCTGTTAGCGCTCTTGACCGTGTGTTTCTTCCGATACCAATTCAAGAAACATCGCCGCATGCACCTCCAGAGCCAGGTGATGCTACAAGGCGCGACTGGGGACTCCCTCGACTACTGCTCGAACAAGAAACAAAAGAAAAAGAAACATCAGCAAACTGGTAAGCGCAGAGCTCAAGGAGTTCCTATAGCTCGGTCGAATTGACTGCGATTCGGAGCCAAACCCTCAAGTTCCGACATTTCCCGGTTTTGCCTCACCAACGATTTTTTTCCCGCAGCTGAGCAGTGCCAGATGGCCGATCTACTTCTGGACATTGCTGGGAAGACCGGGAAACTCGATGGGGGATCCATGATGAACAATCTAGACAAGCAGCCCATGCTCAACGTCCAAACCACGCAACTCGGACCCGAATCAGGGATGACACTTCCCACGACCCCGCAGTCGATTTTGCGTCTTCCTCGGGGCGGAGATCCCTACATCAACAAAGATCAGATGTACGCCGAAGACAAAATCAAAAATTGTTCGATCGCAAGCGCTGCAAGCCAGCCTGGCCTTCGCTACGACGACCTGCAGGGCTACAGCTGGGATTACAGTGACCTGACTGCCGAACAGAGAGCGCTCACGTCGAATATCCCCGAGCATGTGCCCGCCATAAACGACGAGGTCAATAGTCTTCTGAGCTCTACAGAGTCCAACTCCCACTCGAACCTCACCGCCCTCGGCTTGTCCGCAATCCAAATCACACCCCCGCCTCCTACGGGTCTCGGCGACCTCAGCTTCACCACGTCGAGTCCAGTACAGCTGGGCTTCGAGGACCAGAGCGTGCTGTACAACCGCGGCCTGAACGACTATTTACCTCCCCACGCACTGTCGCGGGACACGTCCATCAACTCAGAATGCGGAGCAGACTTCGTTTCTTATGGTTTTCCGCAGGGCGGCGGAAAAGGCTTCGTTCTGAACACTCGGAATCCGCCGTCGAATGTCAGTGATGGCAGCTCGACGAGCGACGACAACACGGACAACACCGTGGTCCGAAGGGTGCATGTATGATTCGCAGCTGCTGATCAGCATCTCCAGAACAGCTGATCAGCGGGCGAGTTTTCTCAGAGGATGTGATTTCGAGAGAGTGAGAAAGGGAAAGAGAACTTGGAAAACCCGAACTTCTGGATGGAGGTCCGGAATCTCGGGATTCGAGGCTCGTAACGATCCGAGATGCTTCGATAGAGTTAGCAGTCGCCAACGTCAGAAAACTACACACCTGCAATGCAAGATACCAATATATTTCTGGGGACGCGGAAAAAACGGCGAGCAGCTCGGACACTCAGAACGCCCGCGTTGGAGCAATGGTCAACATGCAATCAGAATATGCACGCAGGCGTAAAACAAGAGAGAGAGCAACACAGAGCAAGCGAGCATGTCCCACAAACGCATCCAGGTCGAGAGCGAGGCTGCACTCTTAGTAGAACAACAACGTAGGAACTGCCCAACTCCGGGCAAATGAAATTTTCACTTGTACAGAATTTCTACTGCCTGTTGAACGATGTGACTCCAAATGAAACTCCGAATGGATGAGTGCGAACATGGCTGAAACAAAGAGGTGTTAGTAGGACTTTTTTGTACTGGAATGACCGATGACAAACTGGCACTCAAAGCTGACCATCGATCTATTTTATTTATTGTCGACATTTCATCGAAATCTCACCGCGAAAGCGTCGACGACTCGTCATCGCAGAACTACGGGGGTCTCAAAACAATCACAATCACTCTCAGAGACGTCGGGACCGGGCCAATAAGTTCCTCCCGGCTCGGGAGGTTGGTCACCGATCCCAACATGATCCACTTGGTACCATCGCCCCCCCCCCTCCCCCTTGAGCAGCTCTCTATCTCGATACTTTCGTAAGGGAACGCAATCGGGAAACAAAAAACAGTTTTCTTGAAGCCTCTACGGAAATTCATGGATTGCTATGAAATATGAAAATGAATGCGATGCCCAGTCGTCTGTCCACGCGCTTGTGTGGGACTAGACGGGACGAGACACAGTGTACAAAGCGCGAAAACTGTATATACTGAATGAATGTAAAAATCTCAAAGGAGTTCGTTCTGAGGGAGTCAGGCGACCTTTCGCTGTGGATGAATCAAGCAAAAGTCGATTGAGCAAGTGATTCACGAATGAGAGAATTCGTAATGCTCTACTCGCTGGACCTTCGTCACCGCAGAGACCTCAACAACAGCGAAGAGTATTTTCCACTTCTACGTATCGATAAGATTCTGGAGAAAAACGATTTCAGAGCGTGTTGTTCTTCCTTTGGACCTGTTGAGAACTGCAAGGTGTTAATCATGTTGTACTTTTTGCATAGGATTCTGTAAATCTTTTCGAGGGGGACTAAGGGAATCGTGTGAAGGAGAGGAAGGGTAATCAGGGGAAGAAGGAGGAATGAGACAGCACCACACGGACGGAAACATGACTGTAAATACGAGAGAATGAATAAAGTATTGACGTTTATTTAAATTTTGAAAAAGTGTTCGCATCGACATCCGACCACGGAAGGGGAATATCATGTTCCAATCAGGCGGAAGGATAACTACCATCCCTTCGGTGAGGCCGCATGCTTGTGGTACGAAACCGTTCTTGAGCTCGGAGGCTCCTTCACATGACGGACGCGCCCGGCATTAATCTATAATTAGGACTCTCCCTGACGGCGATAAGATCCGCCTGATAATGATTCGTTCACGCGTCAGGGAGATAGAATTCCTCGACAGCTCGAACGGCGAACCTCGGATATTCGACATCGTTTCTCAAAGTCTCCGGCCGGCCGATCTGGGGGAGCGGATTGAAGAACGGTCTCGATAGCGGCACAAAACCAGCGAGCAAAACGACATTACGCGTGCTCGTCACTGAAAAGCATTATTTACGCCTCCATCAAATAAGATGCAACAAGAGCGGCTGATCCAAGACCAACGAGTAAGCGACCCGGGGAGACAATCTCCGGCTCAAGTTCGGCTGCTTCACTGTTCGCATACCTGAAGCCGCGCATCAAAGATGAGTCGAACAATTTCCCAACATTTTTCGAAATGTCTCCATCTGGTCCGGGAGAAAAGATAGGAAGAATCTGGGATTCAGTGCCAGATCAACAGAAACTTCTCAGTATTGGTCATCAGCATTCTTCTCTAGTTCTGCCTTCGAGGGTCACTTTTCCCCAGCTGGGTAGGGGAAGGACGAAAGCTGGGCGGGTCCGGTTGAATGGAAGTCAACAGGGCGGCGACCATGTCCGCTTCGGAAGCTTCGCCTGCACACCGTGAGTTCCGAAGGTTTTTTTCCCTGATTGCGTCAGAATTCACTTTCATTTGAAGAGAACATTCACTACAATCAGTATTGCAAGGAGCCTCGATGCGTACACGCTTTTTCGGTCCGAACATAGAGACCTTATGGTGGAGGCTTCGACGGCGGGATCAAAGTTTCTGCTTCTCAGCTATGTCGATGCAGAACGAATCCTAGCAACCCATAAGGCAGGTATTCCGTTGGTAATGTCCGAAGATGATTCCGATTGTCGGGCCCGAGAGAAGCAGTGAAAATCTTATCGGGGCGAGTATCTTCCAACGAAGGCATAAACGTAGTAAACATCGAGAAGGCAGTGACAACGTGTTCTATTTATAGATTATGGCGATGGAAGCTGAGCGAGTCGAGTTGAGAAGAAGAATGTCGCTCATCCGAAAAATCTTGCAGCCCCATTCCGGTCATCACACGCAATTTGTAACGTGATAAAGATATATGCACTTTCGCAGAGCTCTGAAAACGCACAGAATAGCGTATATATAGACAGTCGCAAGCACTCATCATTTCTCGGACCAAGTCTCCGATTTTGGTCTAGAGAAGCAACGGGGACTGCGGCTTGTCCGGTCATTGTGGGTACAGTTCCCCCCCCCCACCCCCCCACCCCGTGTGAGATAAATTAATTCGAGTTTCTTGCGGGTGAAATCTCGTCACCCGATTGGACGATCGGACAGGTCCAGATGACTAGAATTCAACTAGCCGTCGAGGCGAAGCCTGTCATTTCTGATGAATGAAACCGCGAAACCGCCAGAATCGAATGGAACAAAAGCTGGGCACTGTCATCACGACACAGGACTGGACGACTTCGAACGAATCGGCGTGACCCACGAGTCAGATTATTGGTTTCAAAAAAATCAACGACATCGACGTCTCACTGGGATCGCGCGCAAAGTATTGCGCGATCAAAAGCGCTCGCTCTGAACTCGCTCCCGGCGTCACTATCATTGCTATTACAATTGCCACCCGAAAAGAAAACATCGTGCGCGATTACCAGTCGGATAACAGAGTTCTTACGTCGTTCAATAACAAACGTCTCGGACCCTTTGAACGTCTGCGAGAATTCGCTCCCCACGATGTTGTTCCGGTAAAAAAGTAAGATGGTCCTGTCCCACCGATGGACGGACCCCATACTGCACGCGAAGTGACTCGGGAAGAAACTGGTTCGTTCCCCTACGAAAGGGATTGGCTCGAGGGATGCCCCAATCCGAAAATCCAGAGAATCATCTCGGTGAGATCCTCCTGAAATCCGCGCATGAATTGAACCAGGTCAAGGGACGACAAGAAGCCGATCAAATTTTTCGCCGTTCTGACAGCTCCTCCTTGTAAAAGAGTGAATCCTTTGTCGCTAAAATCCGTGACAGAAGTTTCCACAGTATTCCACTCTTGTAGTTCGCGCTCCCTTGAGTCGGAATGGTACCCGGAACGTAATTTCTTTCCTCGAGTGGTGGACTGAGCTCTGACCCATTTGGAGACTCCGATCAACGCCACAGGAGAATGCCATTAGATTTGAGCCGATCCTCGGATATAATGCCTGGTGCTTCAAGCTCCCCGCAGTCGCACTGGTCGCTTTGAGCAGAGCCAATGAGCTCCGTTTCCTTCCGCGAGTAAGCCTTCCTACATCAAAATCCGCAATAATACTTCAGCTGTGCGCTTCACACTGCGCTTTTTCCGTGACAAAGTTTCGACATTCTCGATAAGGCACGATCTGGATCCATTCGCGAATGTCGTTGTCTATATGGTAGCGAAGACGCGCGTTGCCGCGGGAAATTCCGCCGTTCTCACTCACTCAGCTCAGACCCCCCAACCCACAAAACCTAAACAGAGTCGTCTAATGCCTACCGGTGGCGCCCACCGACAGACGGGGCGTCCGATGAATCAGCGATCACAGCTTTGCGAGTGCGAAGTATGCCTGTCTATGAGATGTTTTCGTTTCTGTTCGTCAAGCAAGCCCGGTCGATAAGGGAGGGTGGAAGAGTCGTAATCGTCCGAGAATTTCCGGTTCTGTCAGGACTCCGGAAAGTGTTCCGCTCGAGTCAACGTCAGAACGATCGTCAGGGCTTCTGGAAGAGGGGTTCGACGTAGGTGATCCTTGAAGCTCGGAGCTCCGATGCACTCCTGAAAATCTGCTCCCCGGACCAGTCCACGCAGCACACACATGCATCTTTGGTCGTTCCCGGAAAATAATTCAATCATATATGTATTACATCTCATTCCGCGAGCTCTCCGCGACTCGACCGTGAAGCCGATTTGCTGAGATCGGTCGATTGCCTCCGAGGGCAATGTCGAGAGAACCGACGAGTCATGGGACTCGCGACGGGACGGATGCAATCGTCCACGAGGAGAAAAAAAAGAGAAAATTCTTTTGGACACCTTGTGTTCAGATCCGGAATGACTCTTGACAGGGCTCACGTCTCATGACTTCATCAACGAATCGTGACAATACAAGCGGGGATAGAGCACAACCGTGAGCCTATATTCGTCTTGTTGATAGCCACTGAATTGGATGACATTAGTTGTTGTATTCGTGTCCCGATGATCGCCAGTCGCCAGTGATCTACGGGCAAAAATAAGTCTGAATTGTCTACAACGTTCTTGCATAAACGACGGATCCGACGAATTCCGACATCCACTTGATCCAATATTGATGGGAATTTCATCCTAATCTTCACAAGCTAGAGAACTCGGCCGTCTCCCGATGCGATCCCCTTATTCTTCACAAGTCTACCGATGGACAGAATGCTGCGTCTATTTCCAGGATAATGGGAGCATCTACGCAGAGATGCATTTTATGAGTTGGAATCAAAAGAAAAACACAATTGATTCTTTTTGGTGACAGCAAAGCTCCCGTGAAACGTTCCGTTTCGGGGCGACTCCTTTGCGCCATCCGATCCATGAGAATGAAACATCAGACCAAAAGCAACACAGCCAACTGTGTGCCGATCTTTCGGGATATCATATGGCTTCGGCAACTTATGGCTTCTCATTCGTGTACAGACAACTCGCTCAAAGCGCTCGAGCGACCGCACTAAGCGTGGAGACTTTGTTCCATCTACGAATGTTTTCAAGCTTGTGGTGAAAATCAATCGACCAGCATAGCTATGATGGAGCAACAAATTCGATTTTGTTTTGATTTTTCATCGAAGATCGGCCTGCAGCTGTTGAGACCCATGACAATGTGTTTCAAAACGGATCCAGACTAGCATTAGCCGTCGAACGACGAGCGGGCGGCGCCGACGGCTCGGCGGCCTGCCATTAGTACTTGATATCATATCGTGCTTCGCTCCCCGCTTCCTTCCAGCGAACGATGACACCCCACTCCGGCATATCTCATCAATTCGATTCTCGGGATGGTGTTCGGAGCCTGAGCAGCGTGAAATCTTGAATCTGGACGGTTCACGACTTCTCGATTCCGATGTTTTTCACGGAGCGGATTTCGGAAGATTCCAATCCCCGCTCTTCCACCTGGTAGCTTTCATCGCAGTACTTCGAACTCCGCCGAATGAAGAAATGTCGACGAGATCAGGAGCACTCGATAGGTGACGAGTGACGACGACCGAGTGAGCCGAAACTAACTGCAGGCTTTGAGCTTCGATCGAAGTCCGGTTCCCTCGAGGGGATTTTCTTGTTCCTCTTTTAGCTGAAAATCGAGCCGGAATTATGAGCGCCTTCTCCTACGACGAATTGACCTGTTAACGTTGTGTTTCGAGATCGCCTCCCAGAACACGACATTCGCTCTGAGCTCTTTCGGGGTTTTAAGAGTTATCCGATGGTAGTCTAGTGGAAATCGGCGAAAGAAATCTTGTTGTTCAGGATACATCGCGCCGGAGGCTCTGATGCTTATCGTTGCTTCTCTCGCTCATCGTTGCTAGGCCAAGGAGCAAAATATTTGAAAAATCACGTAACGGTGAGGAAGTCTACAAAAGCTCGAGCAGAATCGCATGGTGAGGATTTGAATTCTGTATTGCCCTAGGAATCCGTCTGGCTCAGGCCTTCTGAACGCAGAAGAAAATCCCCGGATCCAAATTCCAGGATGAGCTCCACGGTGGAAAATTCCGCGGACGACAGGAGAGTTAATCACGTAAAAAAGGCAGAACGAATATTGAATCTTGTCCGGAGCCGATTTGTTTGAGGTTGTGAAGGCCGCGACCTCAATTCTTTTTCGTCTCTTTCGCTTTTCTTCATCTGAACGGGTCAGTCGGGCGATATGCTTCAGCGACTCATTCCTGCGAATGATCAAGAACGGATGCTCGAAATTCAGTGTCTCGTTGAATGATAGATCTTCTCATTTTCGGGGTGTGTCTCGTGGTCGCTGCTGGTCCAGGGACGAGCTTCTGTCGTCAGATCACGATGAGCTCGCGTCGGGACGTGAGGAGCGTCTTTCATGAATGTGACGAAACTCCTATCATGGGCTCACGAGTCTTCAGTCTCGAAGCTGAGACCAGCAGGAGCGTATGCAGCGATGGAAGGTCGATGAAATCGAGGTCTGAATCCTGAATTCTAGACCATGGAGGAGTGTATCGGTGCCTTGTCGTCCTATCTCCTCAGCTCCCGGGCCATGACACCGAAAGTTGACTCGGATTTCAGGCGATACAGCTACCTTGACAAGAACGCAAGAATTTTCCGATTCTCCGGCGGGATCTAGTTGCGCGGGAGGAATTTGAGCAGATCGATTCCCTCGGGGCGTTCCAAGAATACAATGGGGCTCCCTATTCGGAAGAACGCTCCATCAGGAGAATCTTCCCCAGAACTATCTACAAAGAATAGAATAAGCTCGCGGTTATTCATCGCTGCTTCTGTGAAGAAAGCTCTTTCTCTGGGCTCTTCGTTAATACGATCGCCGTTGTTTACACTGGAATGCTTGGTAGGGTATGAAACGAGCACCAATGGGGAAATCAGAAAAGGGTAAAGGGACACCCGACCACCGTGAGTCGAATTCCCCCATTCCGAAAAGAGGACAGGCAAAAAACTCTTACGGAGGGAACTTCTGGAATTAACGGAGCGTTCTAGCCCCTCCGATCGCAACCCTTTGAGAATCGCAGATTTTGTCCCATAGACACATGCGGATCGGAATTCATGGGCTCCGAGAGAGATCCTGTCTGATCCTCAGGGCAGCGGATTCTGTGCCCTCTGCAGCCTGATCCCGTTGCGAACGACGTCTCCGATTAGGTTTGGAGCTGCTTGACTGCGGAAACCTCCTGACGCGAGTCGCTGCCTCCGCACTTGGTGGGATCGGAGCTCCATCAATTTCCATTCAGAATACTCATTAAAGATGACTGCGTGGATGAGCATGAACTGCGCAAGTCTCCTGCAGAAAGCTCAGAAGCCGTGCTCCAGCGAGCGGACGTCTGGAACGCGCGGCTTTTCGCGCAGTGCCGGAGAGAGAGAGAGTGAAAGTGAAGTTACGAAACCATTGGGAGATGGATACGACCGGCGAGACGATATAAAGTGTTGTATGGGTTTTTTAAACAAATCATTGTGCTTTTGTGGTTCCCCTGTTCAACATGAGTTCGTGGAAGACGTTCGTGTTGCTCACGGCGGTATCTATCGAGTGCGTCGTGTTCGCTGGAGTTATCGGAGGTGCAGATGTTGGCGGTGGTGGATACGGGGGATACGGCTCGTCGGATGACACGCTCCAAGACAATCAGTTCGGAGGAAACTTCGCATATGATGCGGGACAGTCGTTCGACAACGATCTGATGGAGGATGCCGAAGCGCACTTCAATAGTGACTATGGTGGTGGGGAAAACGGTTTCGACTTCGGAGGCTTCCACGGCGGTGTTGGAAACACAATGACTCACGAAGATCATGCCGCTCTGTCTGCAGTTGGCCTCGCCAACCTCCTTTCGAGTGGTGCCATCGGGGGCTCTCACTCACATTTCTCGTCTGGAGATGCTCCGTCCTACACGATATCCGGGCCCACGCAAGAGATCAAATCGATCCATAAAATCCAAACGACGAGTTCTGGAGGGCATGTGCTTGCTAGAACGAAGAGCGCTACGGCTCAAGCTCCAAGAATAATTTTGGTGAAGCATGACACCTATGTTGGCGGTCATGGTGGTGACGCGAGCGCGAGCGGTAGTCAGCACGCGTTCCCGGCCAGTGCGGTAGATTACTCCGATGAACACCAGGCATACCCCAGCGCTCAGCACCAGATGACCGAAGCCCACGGAACTGTCGCAGGGGCTCCTGTTGATCTCTCGAGCGACCATGGAGGACACGGAGGTCAGGTCCAATTCTCTAGCGGTCATGTAGGAGACGTTGGAGAGGAAGAACTGTCGAGCGTCCATGATTCTCACGCAGACAGCTCAGACAACTCAAGTCCCCATGGTGAAGAGGAGGCCCATGGAGGCTTCGCGATGAGCAACTCTTTGAGCTACGGCGACTCCTACGGGGTCGGCAGCAGCAGCTCAGGATGGCATTAAGCTTTAGAACGTTCCAAAACTTAGCGTGGGAGGGATCCGCTGATTTTCCTCACTACTGTATATATGCGTGTAATTATTGTTTAGTCCAGTCATGAATGTCGAATAATAAAGAAAGATTTATTGGATCAATTATTGTTTCAACGGTTCCGCGAAACTTCAATCGGCTCCGTGTGCCCATCTGTCCGGTCCTTGGAACTTAAACCAAGATGTCGAATCCTGGTCCGCGCTCAATACCCCTTCGATCACCGTCCGTTCGAAGTCGGCCGCACACCGAACTTGCGTTGAACGCGTATGAACGCAAAATGTTGATTGAAGTTTTAAAGTAGACGGGAAGAAAGAGTCTGAATTTTCTGAAATTCTCCGCAATCGTGAGAGAGATTCAGGAGAAGATGCGAGGGCTTCGCTCGTCATCTTTGACCGATTTGTGGAGAGTCTGCGCTCCATCCCTCGTTAACGAGCGTAGATCTTCCTCGATGATATGTGCGTCTCTGATGGCGTCTCTTTCAGCCAAAATCCAAATCGGATTCAGTCGATGCATTCTGGAGCTCCATGGGGATTAGGCCAGAGTTGGGGAAATGGACCAATATTTTATTGTAACGCTCCTTGATATATCTGCATGACACAGATTTAACCGACTACCCAACAGATCAACTTTTACAGTCTACACATCCCATGCGATAGATCTGACTCAACAACCAGGCGGACCGCGCGAGTCCAAAGGGCTCCGACAACAGTCAGCATCCACAAAGATCCTCCTCGCCCCCACAGAAATCGGAGTGCACAGAATTTATATTTTTCCCCTGATACAAGAGTACGGATAGATGACTACCAAAGAAGCGGAGTCGCGGGACGAGAGACTGGTTCTGCCATTACACTGGAAGCCGGGTAGTTCAGCACGGGCCGAGTACTCGCGATCACAGCGGCGGTGTCTGCAAAATCCTCCGCATACATTCCAGCCATCTCTTGTTGGCGGTCATGTTATCTGAGCCTAGGGATCGCAGGGTGTGTGCCTCGGCTGCGGCAGCGCTGAACACACAGAAGAAGTCATCCCACTGGTCTTTCGTCCATTTCCGTGCTTCCGGCCGACCCGTACTTTCGAAACGAGTTTCGTCCTCCGCACTCGAAACTGCAGCCGATTCATCGCAGGATTCCCGTCGATCTCCACAAGCGATAAATCGCTCTCCACCCTGACATCCTCTAGCAATACGCTGCCCAGTTGAACCCGTCCTGGGACTTGCTTTTCGGCGAACCGACTTCTCCGGAGATATTATCGAGCCGCCGCCGGCTATCCACTCGGAGTCGGGCTTGCAGCGTTTCCCCGAGAAGTGGAGCTCTCTCGGCGATCCGCGTTGCCTCTTCCGTGTCCCGAGTGTTCCGCTTCCGTTTGAAGTGGTTTCACATCCGTTCGTGATTGTAACGCCAGCGTTCGTGTCGGAATCGTCCAAGGCACGGTTCGGGTTTCGAGCATCGATGTCGCATCCGACTCCGTCGTCGTAAGCTTCAGTCGAGTCGTCAAACTGAGACTCGACGAACTCGGCACCGTTCCCATCCAGACTAGGTCCATCCAACGAAGTATCGGCCTTCCTGCTGTCGACTTCGTAGTCACGATTGCAACTAGATCCACAGTTTTCCGAACCTCGGTCGATATCATCACAGATATCGTCCCCGTGAATCACCACGCGGAGATTCTTTCCGTCAGACATGTCGGTCGGAATCTTCTCAACGAAGAGGTACCCGTCAGCGTGAGAAACATCGTTGTTATTGTTCCTCTGAATCGAGTAGTCGGCTGCGCTCCGGAACAGATCCGAATAATCGCGATGAACGAGGGCTGACTGTACAGGGTGCGGCAGCATAAGCTACGATGTTTCTATTGCTCACAATTCCGTGATCAGAAGAGTTGTCGGAGTTGTCCTAGCGGCAAAAGATGCATCTGATTCCGCAGTTTTTTTCCGCGGTCATGGTGATCCCTAAGGACCGGGCTTGAAAAATTCGCGAACGGAAGAATCGAGAAAGCGACCTAAGGATGAGGAAGAAGTTTTTCTTTTTCCGGATCCGGCTCAATTCTCCGGAGCATGCATGCAATGCTCTCCGATGACTAACACTACCGCTGAAATCATCCCGTTTTTTGCTGGCCGCGTTCTCGAAAGCGATCGTCGGTTCACTTTGATCGAGGCAGAGGTTATCTCGCGATATCAATGTCGCTATTCACTTCGCTTATAGGGTAATGAGCTGGTTCTCCAGGTAAACCGGAAGAACAGCGGATCCCTTTCTTGAGAGACAGCTCCGGGTGTCGAAGATCGAAATCATTATGATTTGGACACCGAATGATTATTGCCGATTTTTCCCCTAGAGCCTCCTGGGCCCGAACACCACCCTGGTGAAATGCACAAACAGCCGTCTAGGGACATTTACCGGGCCAAGGCCCAGTCCCTTTTTCAGGCCTCTTTGGTCTCCGAGCTTGACTCGGTGCGTTTTCTTCATTGCTCAGGCCCCCAAAGCGGGTCCCGGTCGCGCGCGAGACCGGATGTAAACCCGGGCACTGTTCTCCCAGACAATGTATTCAGGATTTCTTGCGCTCTCAGACTCTTGCGTCTAGACCCTTGACCTGCACCCCCCCTTCACTCGCGACCGTGGTGAATCTTCCGATCCCAGGGGAAACCATCTGCTGAGCTTATGATCAGCGTCAAAAAGATCATTCCTCCAGAGCTGTATGCAACCGGCTAGAATCTCGTAGACAACACTTCAGAGCGAAGGTCGACGATTACTTCAGACGTGCTTCCTCAGAAAGGCAATGAGTTCGAGCTCATGTCCGATATCGACTTTTTTCGATTTGAAGAACTTCACACCGAGTTGGATGCTTTTGTCGAGGGACTCTGTTGAAAGTTCCGAGGAACTGAAATCTCAGTTGTGCATGTTCGAGAGGAACTCCAAGAGTGGAACAGCTCCTGTGAAGCCGGAGGCTCTCCATGTCAAACAACAAGAACAAGCAGGATAATCCGAGGAGTACCAGTCAAACAGATCTCAGGAAAACGATGTTCGTGATTATTGCAAGAAAAAGGGCCATTGGGTGAAGCAGTGTCGGGAATGGATAAGCGATGGAGGTCTGAAAGATTCGTCAACGAAGCAGAGCGTTGGCGATTTCAGAGGCAAATTTTCAATTTCAGACAATCGGCGCGGGGAAGAAGGACAGGAATCTGAGGACGACTATGACCCGGCTTTCTTCGAGCCGCTGGAGTTTGAGTTCGAATCAATAGGAAGATTCAAACAAGCAGTGATGATGCCTATGATCTTTCTGTGCAAATGCGATCAGGCGCATGACAGTGGCATTCGGCAGAACGGTCGAAATGGCGGGAAATTCGTGCGTTCCCACATGTCGGCTTGAGTTCCATCGCTCACCCGTGAATCTCAGCGATGACTGCATCAAAACAATCTTGTAGTCCAAGAGAACCCCCAGATCTCGAATCTCGACGGAGCCTGCTGCTTCACAATTGAACACCACTGCCCGGCCAGAAAAAAAAGGCAATGATGATTTTTGCTTTCGGGTTGGAGCGCGACATGGCGCATGGGATGGAAGCGAGTCGAGATTTTGCGGATAGAGCGATGAGTAGAACTGGGATTTCATCACAGGATTTACGGTCGCGCGAGAAGCCGTGGATTTCTCGCTTTTTTCCTCTCCAATGATTCATGGTCGGAGTCGACCTTTCTCAGCTCCCGCACTAGCTTATGGGCTGGTGGCATGCATCGCAGTGCACGGCACCTAAGTCGAGCACGCTGCCGTCGAGTGGACCGCTATTTCTTCGCACCTACTGCGAGGTTTCCGGACCCTACGATAATCCGAACCGCAGTCGGTTTCGGTAAGGAAGTGGGGGTTCCATCAACAGAAACCGTCGAAGTCCGGAACGAAGTCTCAACGCGACTCCCAGAGACTCTAGCTTGCAAAGATTGCCCTTTTCTCTGAGTGCCCGTGAATTGTGAATTGCAGCAGAACGGTCGTCTGTCTATGTTCCGACGTGCTTTGCGACGACCGTAGGCCGATAGGAGAAAGCAATCCCTCTATGCTTAACATGCTCTGCCAGAATGCAGAAATGCCAGAAATAGTTCGATGAGATGAATAAAAGAAGTCTGATAAGTGGTAAGCACGCTAAGAAAGATTCTTGAGACCGTTTCTTCTCTTTCAAAAATTTTCCCCCGGAAAATATCAATGGAGATGCGCAACTTTGGGCAAGGTTCCATGCGATTGAAAACAAATTCAAGGCACCGTGATTTACGGGACAATATGCCGTGAATTTCCGGAGAAAATGCCGTGATAAATTCCCAGCCCTAGCGATGAGTGATGAGGATTGATGAGCATCATCGCCCCGCGGCAAGCCGTTTACCTGAGCGATGAATGGCATGTAGGAAATCGAATACTCCGAGGATAAATAACATTCTCACAGGAACGAGCTGCGAGAGAAAGTTTCCTGTATTTACGACTCGCGTACCTGAATCTTTAACTACTATAATGGTATTCCGAGCAAATATCCCCGGACTCTCCCACATATTTTTTGTGCTCCCGAAGTTTCGGTTGACGGTCTCGGGTTCTCGTAGATCGAAAATCGAGGAATCGTGATCTCGGTGTTCGGCTCTACCCGGAACCGGAAATTATTTCCCGGTTTACGGCTTTACGGGAACCCAGGGCTCCGGTAGAGCAGTGAGCTCCAAGTGCGTTCCGGGCGCTCTGGGTTGCGTGATTTGGCAACGGGTTGGGTAAGGACGATTCGGTTCCTGTAAGAAGAATTATATTGGTAACGGAACTCCGAAGACCATCGGACCGGCCACGAGAGGCGTGAACGATGCAGAAAATTTTCGGGGGATCTTCTTAAACATCTTTGTTTTGTTCGCTTCCATCCCTCTCTCTGTTCTGACCTAAACATGTTCCGGCAGACCCCTCGCGCCGGAAAATCTCGCTGGCTCGAGGAGCTATTAGAGATGTGTCTCGGATCGTGAAAGCGGATTTCTTTACAATACATTCCGGGAAATCCCAGGCTGTCGCGCCTATGAACTTTCTACGTTTCTTGCGGCTCAATCCCACGCAGCGAATTCCTTCAATGAAATCGAAGCATGGCAGTTTTCCTCTCATGAATCTACCGCTTCGATCAATCGGAAAATATAATCTTCGTGATGGTGAGCGTACCTTGCCGTGGGAATCTTTTCTTCGCCCAGAGAACCTTCCTGGGACCGTGTGCTCGGGGTTCTTCGCGGAGGTTCTCGATTTCTCTCGTCAATTCGAGGATGGAATTCATTAACGGCGACAAGCCTGAGGGAGAGAGTCATTATTCTAGAACGAGAGAGTTTGATCGGGATTTCGGCACTGATTTGAAATTTATTCTTCCGGCGAATGCGCGCGTCGACTCGGCAGCCGGTAGACTTGCCCGTCGCGACCCCAATCAATCACCACGCACTCGTAGCACTCCCGCATGGCATACCTCCCCATCGAATGGGGGGCAACGATTCCGATTCGCTTACGGAGAACATTCAAGTTCTACTCCCGCCTCCCTAGCTCAAGTCCCGCGGCTCTGCGCTGATCCTTGGGCAGAAACCGATAGAAAAGAACTTGTGCGCGGAATGAGAAGCCCCGACTTGGAGAGCACGACAGGACGGGATCCGCGAAATCGATGAATCCATGCAACGGAGTACGGCTCTTCTCCAAGCACTGATGGAAGGATTTCCTACCTGAGCATTCGTCCACGGGGATTCCGGACGAATCCATCGGAGATTTTTGGGAAGCGTGTGCGAGCAGATTATCACTCAATGAGAGAGCGGGAACGAGGTGGGTATCCCGCCGAGGGAAGGGCCGGATGTGACAGACCCCCTTCTTTGTATATTACGGTTC
This sequence comes from Galendromus occidentalis, assembly GCF_000255335.2. Lineage (NCBI taxonomy): Eukaryota > Metazoa > Arthropoda > Arachnida > Mesostigmata > Phytoseiidae > Galendromus > Galendromus occidentalis. The sequence continues at coordinate 548,866 of NW_003805173.1, read as the reverse complement.
TTAGGAGAATATGATTCGAACATCCACAGTGCGGTCGATGTCGCCCGTTTCGAGTCTGACTGACGTCCAAGGCATGTTCGAACAAGCGAAAATACGGTCGGTATGGGCCTTTCAGAGACGGAACTTCTGCAGAGGGAGAAATTGCTTGCGCGTTCGGATTGACCAATTAGTCGATTCCCCCACTCCGGATCGCAGACGCGAGACAAACCATCCACAAAGAGTTGTCAAGCGGTAGTAACCGGGCAAGTTTCGCCAACATGCAATCACTCTGCGCTCACAGTCAGATCAAACTTGTACGGGTAGTAACAGCAGCGCCGATGCGCTCCACTTACCACGGCTCTCCTCTTTCCTCTGTCACGGAAACCCGTACACGGCGCGCCGAATCCTAGACACCAGCCGCAGGAAAACATAACACCATCATCATCGTCCATCAGCTCTCTACAGCCAAATCGAATGCGCGACTTCGAATTCTACGATTAACTCCGGTAGATCCCATCGTGACGACGTGAATTTCTTGTCAAGAGCTGCGAGCTAGGCTCGAAGCGCAATGCTTCGCGCGATGACGCGCCTGCTCAAGCCGTCCACGGTTTTGGCATGTGCGACCCGAGAGACCGACAGCAAAGTTCGCGCACTTCACATGTCGGCTGTGCTGCGGATGTTCATCCAGACCCGAGAGACCCCGAACCCGAATTCCTTGAAATTCCTGCCGGGAGTCAAAGTTCTTGAGGAAGGTCAAGGTAAAGATTTTCCGAACATAACCACCGCGAGGAACAGTTTACTCGTGAGACAGTTGTTCGCTATCCCCGGAGTGGACCGTGTCTTCTTGGGTCCGGACTTCATAACAGTGACAAGATCCGATGACGCTTTGGAGTGGACAGCCCTGAAAGCGTCGATATACGCAACAATGATGGATTTCTTCAGCTCCGGACTACCGATATTCGAGACCAGCGAGCCTGTGGGAGATTCAGGCGGCTTGTCCAACGTCGACTTCGAAGAGAAAGATCAACAGACTACCGCTATGATCGCGGAGCTCATAGATTCGCGTATCCGACCGACTGTCATGGAAGACGGCGGGGACATTGTCTTGAGGGCATTCAAAGATGGAATCGTAGAACTCGAACTTCAGGGATCATGTACGAATTGCCCAAGTTCATCGGTCACGTTGAAGGCTGGTATAGAGAATATGCTGATGTTCTACGTTCCTGAAGTTAGAGGTGTCAAAGAAGTTCTATCCAAAGAGGACGAGTTGTCGCATAAAGAGTTCCAAAAACTCGAGGAAAAGATCCGTACGAAGCCTCCTCCAGAGTAGATGATAAGCTAATTTTGTTGACAGAGCCATGTTCAACAATGATTCATGTTCTGATCGCAGTCGATGATCGAGAGGTTTCTATGCACAGATAGACGTCCCTCCAATGAAATGAGAGAACTGACCTGTAATAAATGAGAGGGTTGGAATAACTTGGGCATTTTATATCTATAGGTCTTGATTCCGTTCGACGAAATCCATAGGACCTGAAGGCAAGTTCCGCTTCCGGAACGGGATGCCGCGTTGAACCACCCCTAGTCCCACCGGTGCCGAAGAGACCTCCGCACCGATCGCCGCGATCTAAGATTCTCCCTCATATGCGGAATTCGACATGAACTCCCGACCCGGCGCAAGCAAAATCGACATCCATAGCCTACATCACATTATCTTTCCCCCTTCAGAAAAATCATCGGAACTCATCCTTGGGGGCTTCTCTTCTTCCTGCTAGCGCTGATTACGTAATGTTCTCCGACACCTCGAAGAGGATCAGCCATCCTGGCGGATTAGCCTCGCGTCATGTTCCCTCGCCGATCCCGACCACGTCAAGCGCGCTCGGGAGCATGAGTAGAGCGGGGATTATCGTCAGTTCTCCGGCAGCGAATTAGGGATTCAGTCCACAGAGCGAGAAGTTCACTATCGGAATCGCAGCATTCCGACCGAGATTCCACTTGTCCCCGGAGATCCCGGCGATGGATTGAAAATCCTTTTTTTAGCGATCCCGAATCACGAAGCACAGGGCCACTGATTCACTTCAGGAATATGATCCCATGATGAGACTGTGTGATAAACGATTGTTGCAGCTTCGCGACGAATAGCTACATGCAATCAGCTGCAGCCTTGGTGAATAAATAGAATCGCTGACAGCGGCGCTTGTGTCCTTTGTGCTCATTTGGTCGTTGGTCTCGATTCCGCGGTGGACTGAGTGGATATCATCTAGAATCTAGGTTAGCCATACCGGAAGGTTAGGACAGGTCGGTAGCATATCCAGAACGTAAACGGCAATGGAAGGTGCTCGAGAGGTACTCATGCAGCCTATCGCAATCACGAGACAAATTCAATACGAGAGCCCATGTGAAGCGCCCCATGTTTTTCAACTCCTAAGGAAATCTGATGCGGTTGGAAGCCCCGGGCTACTTGAAGGCGGGCTCCACCGCGCAGACGCCTCGAGGCTCAAGTTCTGCGGTCGGAGGATTTCGCGTGAAGAGCTTCTCCAAACTGGATGGATTCCACCTTTCGTGCGCTCCTCGTGCTGCTGCTGCTGCTCACCGAACTCACGAGAGTCATCATGAAACTGCGAGGCTAAATCAATTCGATGACAAGTTTGACATGCTGATTCGATCACTCCGAAGTTCCGCATACAGGGACATATCATACGTATGGGGGACTTTCGCATGGGCGCCTCGCTCTCAACATGGGACCAATCGGAAACGGAAAGAACTCGAAGCGAGGGTCTCTGAGGTACTCGAATTCCTTGAAGCCACCCATGAATACATTCCACGCGGAACCGATCGATATGAATCGATTCCTTCTTTCTTCCTCTCACAATATTCTCACGCGAAAATAAACACGAAATGGTGGCACCGCCATGAGATCACATGCGGAATGACCTCGACGGTATCTAGGCTAGGAGAATAGAGTAGGAGGACAATCAGGGAGTGATGAGCATCTACTCGTCTGGGGACCGATACCGCGCCGAGAGACAACGAAAAATCGGGCGTCGGGCTTCTCGGTCGGCCAGGGAGCTCAATCCGTAGAAGTGCGGATCAAGTTTTATTGACACATGGTGTGCGGGATGGTGTTTTCATCACCGTACGCGCGATCAATTTCAGGTATCGGGTGAACGTTTCGGGCTTTCCTTTGTTACGCTTTCGAATAAAGTTCAAAACTGCTTGAGTCGAGCTTGGTGGGGCCGACACGAAACATTCGTGGATTCCCGGAAAAATTGGTCTCCGAGATTCCTGCGATGTTGGAACAGTCGTCCGAATGGAAGATATCTGTCCGTCGGGATGGAGAGTTCTCAATGGGCAAAAGGGGGGCGAGGTCTTATGCGGGAGCCTCCAAGGTTCTCTCCCACAGTCTGTTCTCAAGCCGGAAAATCCATCCGGGGTTTGGAGAGTGATTCAACCGGGCAGGCACTGCGATAAAATCAGAGGCGAATTCACTTTCAGCGCCTCCGATGCTCCACATCGGGGACCTCGAGCTCCCGCTTCCGTACTTTTCCAGCAATTGAACATGCTGATGCTGATGGCGACTTGAAAGAGGCCGGAGTGCGCAGGCCGACATCCGGGTCTCCGATCGTTCACACAGATGTCACTGTGTACAACACAAAAAACTTTATCGGGCTCTTTCGTGGCACATGTGATATCTACGTTGCAGCCGGGCGGGAAAAGTATTCAGTGTCCGTGTTCCGTGCGGAACTTATCAACTGAAATATTGGCAGCCGTTCTGGTTCCTTTGACTGCCGGTGAATCCTCATGTCTCCCGACATGCGGTTGGTGCTTCAATTCAGTGCTTTCGTTGCCATCTGCTGCGCTTCCTCTGGAGGGGATGAGGGTCGGTCCGAAATAGGAGGTACTTCCCGCTCCAATTCTACGAGCATCGTCATTCAGATCGAATTATCAAATAGATTGTAGGTCCTGGAGAACGGATGGAACCCTTACGTGGCGAGAGAATTCGTTTAGTCTCGATCCGGAATCGTCGTCAGCAGAGACCTCCCTCCCTCTCTAATAGCGTCTCCCGTCTCAAAAGCTGCACAGATTGCCTAGCGGAGAAGGACCAGGGGATCGCGAGGATTATTCTGAAGCTTAGCTTACATTAGATAAAAGGCGCCGGTCGGGTCCCTCACGTCGGCCAGAAGCGATGGATTCTGACCGAGCTTTTTGCTCCGAGTTCATCTCATTGTGAGACACATCAGACTCCAGCTGAATCTAGATATTCAATTCATAATCTTTGTACCATCTTCCTTGATACCCCCTGGGTTCCCTCCGTTCGGCCAACGGATCTGAGGTCTCCTCTTTTCTACCTTCATCCGGTCTGCCTGGTTTCCATCATTCAATTTCGGGTGCCAGAGCATCTCGACTTTTAATTCGAGTGCTATCTCCTTCAAGGGAAAATACTCGGCGGAATCGGCGGATTGAGCGGGCTCGTGGGAGGTCTCTCTATGCTCAAAGGTTTTGACCCCGCGATGGTCACGAAGCTGGAAAGGTAGGTTGATAAAGATCTCAGCTCGATGATGACTTGATCCGATTCCTGATTCGCACGAAGTGCCCGGATTTCTCTTCCGCGCTCCTGGCTTAAGCAGATTCCTGGAAAGGCATCGGAAACGATCGGACCGCTCCCAACATGGGTCGAGAAAAGTCGTCACGAGCGGTCCCTCGTGGCTGCTCGGTCTCTCTCCAGTATACATATAATTAGAGCCAGGCGTTTCAGGCACTAAAAACGCGCCAAATAGGCAGGCAAAAAGGCACTGAAAACTTGCGAAATAGGCACTTAAAACGGAAAATAGGCATTTATCACAATGGAACAACCAGTCCTTCAAGTTTATTTATTCGGCTACGGGAACATTACACAGACCAATGATATGATGTTTTACATTTTCGGCGGTTAAGGAGTATCGTCTATCGGATAGAAGCGCCTTATAACGAGAGAAAGATCTTTCGACGTCGACGCTCACCAGTGGAGCAAAGGTGAATGAAGAGAGTTCAGAGGCGCTTAAACTGGAAATTTCGTCGGACAGTCCTTCGCCTTCGAGAGCTCGCTGGATCATGGAGACCGTTTCGAATCCGGCATTTTTTTCCAACACTCTTTCGAGTTTAGATCTTATTAGCTCAGCCTTTTGACCGACACCGCCAATCAGACTCTGCCTGATCTCATCAACGATTCCGAGCGTTATCGACAGACGCTGAGAACTGCATTCCAGTCTCGTTATGCTTTCTGGGAGTCGGCAGTAATTTGAGGCAATCGAAGCGAGGTTGGATTTCACGAAAGGATCGACCATGAGCTCTTTCGATTTCCGAATCGCCGCTGCCTCGCTACCATCGAGCTCAGCCAGAACTCTCGTGATTTCGTTCAGGTTCCTCGCGTAGTACAATGCTGCAGACAACCAAGTGCACCATCGGCTCAGGACAGGTGCGGGAGGGAGCGGAACAGACGGTGCTACCTCTCGGAAAACTTGGACTCGAGATGGAGCCTTAACAAAAACCTTCTTCACGTTCGCGATCAAGGAGTCGACTTCAGGGAAAGAAACGCGAATCTCTTCGCAGACTCGATGTACTGCATGTGCTAAACAAGTGACATGGATCATTTTGGGGAAGAGTACACTCAAACCGTTCCCTGCCTTCTTCATGTATGGCGCTGCGTCCGATATGAACAAGAGGACTCGTTCATGCTTGATGCCGGTCGGCCAGAGTAGACTCAAGGCATTCGTGAATGCCTGAGCGATGGTAGCGTGATTGGTACGCTCGACAATTTCACATCCCATTAACATCGGTTTCGAAGCCTCTTCCGCGCTGAGACAGCCGATGACAGTATTAACTACGTACTGGCCTCGGGAGTCGGTGGTTTCATCTACTGAAACCCAGATCCGATTATCCCCGACGGTGTTTCGGATCCTCTCCATAGTCGCTTCGTACAGTTTCCTCAGGTAATTCCTGCGGAGTGTTCTTGGGTCAGGTACCTTTTTTTCGCTGCTCCACTTTTCGAGAAATCTGCGAAACGATTCATGCTGAGCCTTGTGCAGCGGTATGTTGCACTGCACCATCATCTCGCACAAGTCCATGCTGAAAGCGCTCTCTCTACTAGACAGCTCCACGTAATTTTTCAGGAGGCAGAGTGTCTGATCCGTATCCTTCGTTTTCTTAGCGCGTTCCTGGTGACTGGCGCTCTTCAAGTGTTGCTGTACGGAGTATTTCTTCTCCGCATTCACCACTTTCGCACACAATTTGCACGTAAGAACCGTTCCATCTGTGGTGAGGCAATCGGGACCCAGTTCTTTAACGAAGAGCTCCATTTTGAGCCTTGCGGTTTTCGCTACTTTCGGCATTTTTAGCTTTCTGGATTTCAACAAATGATTGGAGCTGCCCCCCTCGTGATGTTTGGGATGAGCTGTGATCAGCTGTGATCACCTGTCATATAGCACTTGCACATGTGCACACACTGGCACCTGGCGTACTCCTCTCTAACTGATAGCATCTGATATCTTCCGTCAACGCAGAAAGGATGCGCGACAGTCGGTTCTCTCCGCGTGGAATACGGCCAAAATTACGTATGAAGGAGTGAATAGTGCACTCCGAGTGGGGTGATTATTTCAATCTCATAATATCCTCAGCTAGGACACGCCCCGACCACCATAAAATCGTTGGAGACATTGAGACTTGTGGCCATGAGAGGAAATCCGGCCGGAATAGGCAAAATGCCTATCGGAAATCATATTTTAGGCAAAAATAAGAAATATCGGGAAAAAAAGCATTTTCAGGCACTTTAGGCATTATGCCTGAAACGCCTGGCTCTACATATAATGCTTCCCCGGAGGCGCATCGATTCGGCCATTGGCAACCTCCAATATCATCATCATTTAAGCTGGGGTTGAGGGACAATGGGTCAAGGAATAGCAGGCGTCACCCTGAAGGTCAAGATACATTCATTCTAAGGTCAGAGATTGTCCTGTCTCATCACTGTCATCTGGAATGTCTTCCTGCAAGGGTGAATCCTGCACAATATATTCAATTGGCAACTGCTTATTGCGCATGGATTTCACTTCATATGTAGAACAGCCGTTTATAGTCGCGCCGCCACGTGCCAGCAGCGCCGTGATTGCATAGTGGTAGGAAAGCGTCGAACTTGCCAAAAGAAAGCAATAACTGGAGAAGCGCGTGAATCGAGCCGGACTTAGCGATTTCATTAAATAGGAGGATTATTGGGACGTATCGACTTCATTCTGATTGGAGGGCATTCCGCCTATCATTCGAACCTCCAGAAACCACCGTCTGATTGAGAACTGCCCGTTCGCAACCTCCGTACTGAGTTTCTCTCAATCCGGGAACGAGCGCCAGCTCACAGATAGTTCACGAGGAGCTCCGTGAGTCTCGTGAGCTTCGTCTTTGACGCTTTCACTTCATAGTCGACAGATGTCAATGAGTGAAAAAGTTCTCAACACCCTTCATTTACCGGAGATACGTACGAAAGGATTTGGAGGCCCTCGGCTCGCACCGTTCATAGCAATGTTCCTAGCGTAGAGTCGGGAATGGACCATCGATTCCATCGTTCTACGATTCCAGAGTGTCCACGGAACCCTAGTCGTAGGGAGGACTGATTCTAAACTCTTTCCCATCGAACGATGAGACGAACATGTTAGACTTATCTGGCGAGTTACGCATTTAAATTAGCTGCTTTCCAGGGTTCGGGATGATCTCTTCCGAAAATCGATCGAACTTGCCTTCGATCCGCAGATCCAGCCCGCATGCAGCGCGGATCTCAGGAAAATCGCAGCAGGATTGCAGCATATGGAGTTTTGGGCATACGCTTGTACGTGTTTCCCGGAAAAATCTACGAAAAATTATTTCGTGGCTCGGACGGAAGGCGCTGTCATTGTCGAGAGATTTCAATTTGACTTAATTTCTAATTGACGACAGTTCTGAGGTCATCTGGTGGATTGCCCTCCTTGGTGGGCGGCCAATCTTCGGAAATGGGAAAATACGATGTCTGTCTCGACACGAAAGTGAGGAACGATGAAGGCAAGTGATCGAGTCTGATCGGAATCGTATGCCCGCCCATTCGCGGGTCTCGTTCGACTGGGAATTCGACCGGGTTTGAAACTCACAATCGGCATTTCTCGCACAGGAGAGATCGCTTTCACGGGTAGATACTGCACTGTGGTCCTTTATTTCAATGGAACGAACGTCGGTACGACTATGAACTCACTCTTGCCCTACTTGAGAGCTCAGGTACGTGATTTTCACTTTGGGTTCCTCAATCCATCGATCTGGAGCACGAGATTTCTCATCGCTTTTGGGCCGCATCCTTAAGGAGACCTTTCCCTCCTAGCATCCGTCGATCAGCGACTTGGGGGATATCTCGAAGTTCAAGTCGGAGATTGGTGGAAGGTTCCGACCAAGTTTTCGGATCGGAGTTTGCTTACCTTCGAGCTGTCAAAAGCAAACACTCGAACACGTTCTTCAAATACGTAATTATCGTTTGGACTCCGCTCAGTCGGCTCTCTTCCTTTCCTTGGCAAAGCTAATTGTCCGAAGGAGGAGTCTCCGGAGCAGTACCGGGAAAGCGTCAGAGCACAACCTGAACGAGGCATTCAAATTCCAGTTGGCGGGGACTACGGAGTCGTGCCGGAGGTTCTCGCCTGCAAGGCCGAATCGGATCCGACACCAATGAGGAGTTCTCCGAGGCTGACCATGTGAGATACATCTGATTTCATCTGGCCTGGGCGGAGATGACCTTATCGAAGGGAGGATTAGAATAACACGCTGTTTCAGGCTTGCCGTCATCTCTTTGGTGGCTCTCTGTGCGGTCGGTAGCCTCTTCGAAGCCGAATCGCCTGCTCCGCGAGAATCTAAGGGAGGACTTTTGCCTGAGTCAAGCGCGCACCTAAAGCCTATGAAAGGTGGATAGAGGAGGAGTATGTTCGAGAAGTTGTCAGAAGACCAGTATGATTTCGTTCACCATATTTCGAAGCTTCTGTCGAACAAGCAGATATATCTCGGTTTATCCGATCTGATCAGATGTTCCTAGTTCGCAGCTGGCGAGACCATGATTCTCGACCAGCACTCTGATGGAGGCCACGGGTTCGCATCGGTTCCATTGTTTCAGAGGGAGGATGCTCAAAATATTCTTCGAAAGTTAGAAGTCCCGGTTTCCAGCCTTCCTTGAACGGTAGCGGAATTTCCCGATTCTGACGAGCTCAAAGCTCTTACATCTCTGGCTCCCTGCCGACAGAGTGTATCTTCATTTGTATGGGCGAGAATCGGAAGTCTTCTCCCTCTTATCCGTAGCCGTACTCACATCAGTACGAATCTCCCGACGAGGAATCCCGACGCGGTTTGGATTGGGGACGGAGGTTCGGTTCCGTTGGCGGACCAGGTTTCCCCAAGCACACCATTCTGAGCGCCGCGGAATGCTGGAGCAGGTGACGGTATTCCTCGTCGATTCTTTCGCGGTGCGGAGTCCCTTGTCCTCTCTGGGACAGAACAATCCCCGCCTCTGGTGTCTGAAACGCCGCACAGAAGGGCCTAATCGAATTTTAGGTGGGCAAAAGTCCATGGAATCGATCCCGGAATTTCGATCGGTTATTGGTTTGAAAATGTTCTTAAGACTCTGAAAGTCGCGGGGGAACCATGATTACCACATTTTCCGCATCCCCCACCCAGCCTGGCACCTGCGAGGATAAAATTGATTTTTTTATCTTTACGACGATTTTCATGACTTTCTCCCCCCAATCGGTGATGCTCGGAAATGAACACACTTCGTGCCCTCGCATTGGGGGAAAACTATTTTCTGCGCTCAGCTCCCACCCTGATCTCGCAGTCCCACATGATTCCGGTCAAGTCAGCCGATTCTGGACTTGTTCGGAGTTTCTAAAATTCTCGATGTCTGAAATGCGGTGTCCCCACGTGTCCCCCCTCTGATTTTCTGCCTTTTGGGGATCTTCGGACCTCTACTGGCCGCAGGAGAAAAATTGAGGCGCGAAATCCAGCGGTTCTCGAATGCTGTCCAGCCAAAGTTGGGAGCTGATCTCGTGGATCGGGACCATTCTCATGTAGCTTTTCGAATCCAAATCAGCACCAAGAGATTGACGTCCATATGTCGGAGGCAATTGACGTTTTTTCCGTTCCGAAACGTAGGCGTCGCGTCTTGGCGCGGCGTTGACTCGTTCCCAGAGTTAAGTGGAGAGCGAAAAGAGAGCGACAATGTTTCCCAACTGCTGGTGCTGATTTGGATACGAAAAACTACATGAGAATGGTCCCGATCCACGAGATCAGGTCCCAAAGGCTGAACAGTATTCGAGAACCGCTGGGTTTCGCGCCTCAGTTTTTTTCCTGCGGCCAGTAGAGGTCCGAAACTCCCCAAAAGAAATGAAAACAGAGGGGGGACACGTGGGGACACCGTATTTCTGACACCGAGAATTTAACGAATTTCCGAACTTTTTCGTCTCGGCGAAAAAGTCTTCCCAGCAAGTCCACAACCGGCTGACTCGACCGGAATCATGTGGGATTGCGAGATCAGGATGGGAGCGCAGAAAATAAATTTCCCCCGATGCGAGGGCACGAAGTATGTTCATTTCCGAGCATCACCGATTGGGGGGAGAAATTCATGAAAATCGTCGTAAAAATAAAAAGATCAATTTGATTCTCGCAGGTGCCAGGGTGGCTAGGGGATGCGGAAAATGCGGTATCATGGTTCCCCCGCGACTCCCAGAGTCTTACGAACATTTTCAAACCCATAACCGATCAAAATTCCGGAATCGATTTCCATGGACTTTTGTCCACCTAAAATCCGATTTGGCCCCACTGTGCGCCGCTTGAACACAAAAATCGCTTCACCGGGCTCCGCCGTCCCGATCTAGCGTGAGCTTCTCGAGCGGAAGTAAATCCAAAGGTTTCCCCTCGGAGGAATGCGCGCGGACGGGCATGCGGCTTCACCGGTTTTCACGGACCGAGACGTGATGGAGTCCGGCTTCTTCCGCGGGCTTGAAGGTGCGCGAACTCACTCGAGAGAGGGAGAAAAGCAAGGTTGTGTTCTTTCGGATGATACCGAATCACAGCCACTTCCCTAAATGCTTCCACTGTATAACTCGGGTCATGACTAGGCATTCCATCCGGAAAGTCTCTGGGAGGAGCGGAATGCTTCTCGAATCAGACAGATCTTCAATCGAGACCAGATCGATTTCGCCAGCTCCCCCGAGTCTCTCACAAGTAGTTTGTAGATATGAAATGCTTTTATTGTGCTCTGCACAGACTCAGCCCGCGAAATTCTTCGCTGCTTCTCGATTCAACGCAGTTGGAAATCCATTTTCGTCAAAGACACCAAGGAGAGCGACAAATATCTCTCCTGCCTCCACGGCATCCGCGCAATCGCAGCTTCGCAAGTTCTCTGGGCTCACGTCTACTGCTTGAACGATCCCCGGAACTTCTGTGAGTCCGCTCCTCAATCGGAGGCGCTCTTTCGCGATGCTTACCACGCTACAAATAGCATCCAGAAAGCGCATAAAGAACATCTGTTCCAGACAATACATTGAGTTTGCTCGATTGGGAGAGCCGCGATCGGAGCTCAACTATCCTGCTCGCGAAATCTTACGTTGTCGACACGTTCTTCTGCCTTTCCGGAGCGATGGCATTGAGGTCGTCTCTGAGGACTTTACAAAAAGGCAAAGTGAGTGAACTACTTCGAGTCCCTACGCCAGGACGCCGGATTCGGGCGATTGATCTCTGCCGCCGTAGGATCGGTTCTTCAACTCCATATTCCATCCAACCGCCGCGCATGCGGTTTATGTTATCGAACTCTCTTTGAGTTTTCACCTCGCAGATAATGACCGCTGTTTCTGCTGACTTGATCATACGCTGGATTCGACTGGCGGTCCCTTCGATCGCAGCACAAGGGGTCGCCGTGCTAACGCTGCATTACACTACCGGCAAGTCCAGCGCTTCAACTCAATATAAGTATAATATCACGCTCGATTACCGACGACACCGGCGAGATCAAGAAAAGCTCCAAATGGGAGCTCCCTGAATGATTGCCGTACAATTCACCGTCATCCGCGGATTTCATGCGCGGAGGATGCCGTGCTCTCTGAAGGACAAAAGAGGTCTGAGGATCGGAGAACCATCAGACAGACAGTTTCTTGAGCCCGGAGTCCCAAAATTGGGAGGAAGAGATTTGATCGCATCTCCGGGTCCAAGAGGATCTGAAATAATGTGTCGAGCGATCATCTTCTGTCAAGAGATCTCCCACCCAAGAAATAAGTTTTCTGTCAATCGAGGACTCTCGTGGCCTGGACGGCTGGAAGCAGCTCGGAGAAGCTAGAAAGGCGACGAATCCACAAGTTGTTTTCCAGGTCCTTTCAAAGATATCATCAGCGAGCACGTTTCAGACAGATGCAGCAGCATCTGGGGTGCTGCCTTCCTGCTCGAGAATACGAAGCACTTCGAGGACGCATGCCTGATGCAATTGTGGTGGGTTGTTAGAATCGCACTTCCGAAGGAAACGCGGGCTTTCCCTCCTGCGTTCCTATAAATGAAAATCTGGGCACAGATATTCGGCGGTGTTTCCTCAGAGTGCCTTTCGCCCCTCGGATGACTGAATCATCGATAAATGCACATCCAGAAGAGTTTCCGGCGATTTCCCGCAGGCGTCTCTTCTCCCATGGGGGATCCCAATCGTGGTCAGAGAAATGATCGCGGTCCGCAAAAAAAACCCAGGCTCCGTTTCTACCACAAAAACGTCTTATCTATCTGGTCTTTGTCCTCCGGGATCTTCTGCCGAGCCTAAAGACCGAATTATTTTCCCAGGTACGTTGCGGTGGACTATCAGTTAAGGGTTCTGTTCCTGATCCCCCTCATAGCGATCGCATCTCATTCGAATCGAAGAGTCTTGGGTTTCTCGCTACTGAGTACCATGGTGAGCACATTTCCGAATGAAACTCCGCAGAATCCTGACTGATATGAAGTTTCGCAGATCTGCCATCCTTGCAATTTTGAGACAAATTGCTCCTGATGTTCGATCTCTTCCGTGCAGCTCCTGGTGTCCATATTCTATGTGGCGATTATCACCTACGTTTACCGGCTGCCACCCATCTTCATCATCACACCGAAGTTCCTACCGGTAGGAATCGAGCAAGAAAAGCTCGATAAAGGACCTGAAAGTATATGCATTGATTTGGGACACGTATGAGATCCTGACGGACTGAATCGTCGTACACTCATTGGGTGCAATGGTTTTCTCAGGTGGGATTAACCTACTTCTATAAAATAGTTATCTCGCCCATGTCTCACATGGCGAGTTTCGCGGTAGGTGTGTGTTTGATGAACTTCATCGAAGAACAAAGGAGCGGTGAGTCAGGGATTCGCCGAATCGAGCTACTTGTCATATGGGTGACCGTATCAATCAGAAACCCAAACTCACTCTTCGATGGGAGTTTCTCGAAACACGTTGTAATTCATCCACAGGAAGAATGAGGAAATTCCCAAGAGCCGTCATAATCCTGCTATGGATCACTGCGATAATCATTGGACTCATGATAATCAGCGGTAAGTATCCGCCGCTGTCTTCATACTTTTTTCCAGATATCGTGCGCAGGCAGTCGGGCTCCGATCGACAGCGTCGGCGCCTTTCCGGAGATGGGCACCTCGGGATTGTCGGAGCGCTAGTTTCTATCGAAATTACTCGTGTGTTCCACCAGATATTTTGATATCCACCGTAATATTCGGCATATTCGAGAAAGCTGTGAGAAATTCTCCCTCTCCCACGTTCTTCAATCCATCAAATGTCATTCAAGCGGTAGGGATAAAGTACGGAACGTGAATCGATTACTCGAATGTCATCCTGCCTCGCCGACCTGAGTGCTCACCCCAGAGTGCGTCCATTGGACACGTCACAGCCGCTCTCTCGATTTGGAATACGGTGCTCGACGCTGAGATGTATCATTCGTCTAATTGGCGTCTGGGAAACCCGTCGTGGAGGGGCGATTCCTCGTCGATCCCGATGATGCGATGACCTGCACTCTTCTCGGGCAGCTGACGGACTGGATTCGAAAAGGAACACCCTGGACACCGGATGTGAATTCAGACGGAGAAGTCACAGATGGTGCGGGAGGGTAGCAGAAGTCGACTCAATTGACAGGAGTCGACTTAAGAATTCTGTGTTTTGAGAAACAGCCGAGAATAGCATTGACTTTCTAAATCTCGAAGGAAACCTTCTTCCACAGTTCCTTTCCAATGGCAATCGGGTGGCGATCCGGAGACCTGGGGAAATATTCTCTTCTCAGGATTTGGTCGTACTTTGTGGTGCATCGCCCTGAGCTCGATTATCTATTGCTGCGCGATGGGCCATGGAGGTGAGCTTGCTTCGTGGTGACATAAAGCCCGAAATCTGTGACCCCCCTAACAACGGGTCACAAATGTGGCGGATCATGGACATAAATATGTGAACTTATTTTCTCTCCGTCTCCAATCAAGCTATCAGGCCGAGAGGACAGAGAATCTCTACACTGAAGCTCACTCCAGTCCTTTCCTTGCAGGCCCCGTGAACTGGGTTCTCAGCCTGCGAGTGTTCATCCCGATTTCGCGACTCTCTTTCGCCTTCTATCTTCTGCATTGCATCGTTCTGGGGCGTCTTTACGCGTCGAGGAGAGAGTTGATTGAAGCGGATCATTTCTCATTTGCCGTGACGACTGGGGGCATCGGCATAATATCGCTGATTTGGTCTTTCATTTTCTTCGCTCTCATTGAAAGCCCCCTGTCCAATATCGTGCCTCTTTTCTTGAAGTCGAAACTGGTCTCCCCAAGACGTAGTCTCTGAAAGTTCTGAATACATCTAGGAACCGGAGTAGAGCACAGCCGTGTGCGAAGAAGCGTCCTCCATGATCTCGGAATGGAGGGACTCCATGACGGGATGGATTTGTGGTGAGGAATGGAAATTCACGTGTTTCGATTTTCTATGGGTGTTGGACTGTGCTCCTTCCCTCGACCGTTCACCAATAGAATGGGCGAATTGATATCGTATGCGAATGTATATCCCCCCACGACGAGCTCCGGAATAAATCAGGCTATGGGATGCTCCGAAATGGATGGGACGTAGCTCACTTTTATTCCGGTTGCAATATTTCCTGTTCGTACCATGCCAATAGAACCAAAGGAACAGCTTTGGTGTTGAGATTCTGTTGGATACGGAGAAGCTTCCGACCCCTGGTGGTTCTCGGCCCGGGCAGCTCGACCACGGTCGGCGATCGTGCCCGGCTGCAACGGTTCTCCAAAGTTTTCCAGATCGATCGTAAGCCGTACTATCGGTTCATCCGCCGATGCGAGCGGCTTGGGATTCTGCCAGCGGAATGAGTCGATTTGAGCTGGGATACACCGTCAACTCGCACTACGATGTTGAAGTACGGTCGACCTTCATGAACGCGTTCGAAAGTGACTCTGGTTTGTTGTTTCGGATGGAGAAGAGCACGATTCAATTCAAGCACGTGACGGCACTTACCGATCAAAATATCGAAGCTTGCTGGCGGTGTTCGCGTGATAACTCTTGCTGCCGAATTTTTCGTTTACAGTCCCAGAAAATGTCAATTCCGTTGTGTTAAACCGCTGCGAAGAAAAGTGTAGAAGATCATTACGCGAACGACGGAGTTCTCTCTGAAAACGGAAAAATAATCGCCCTAGAGCATGTTTTCTCCGGGCTGTCTACGTTTTCGAGCGTTTCCGAGGTCCATTGAGATCGTCAAAGCCGTCACTCTCCACCGGAGAGCGTGCGTTCGAGAGGTGCTTTTCGATGCCTCGATCAGAAAATGCCTCCTTGTCCACGTCCGAGAGACAATTTTCCTTTTTTCTCCGCGAGAGACAGAATTATCCAAGAATGTTTTTCTGGAATGTACATAGGTAGATTCCCGATTAAGAGAAATGAAGAATACACATTATGATCACGTGTTCGATTCTCCCCTATTCATGGAGCTAATCAAAAATATCATTGAACTTGGAGGATGGACTTGGAAGACGTTTTTGGCGTGGAGCCTCCCGATCAATTGTCCTGAAGGAAGCCGTCATGTGAGCACGCGAATTCTCTGCCTTCATATTCATCTTCCAAGCATCTGGCTGGCTCACTCATCCAATCGCCATTTCGTTTGTTCAGGAGAGGATTATCTCATGTCGAATTAACCGAAAATATGAATATCATGTCTTCCCGGTGATTCTGTCGATCTACGATATCAATGAAGTTGAAGCTTGGATGGAAATTCCGGAGTCCTTTGCTATTCGCGATGTATTCCAGCGGAGAGGTTTCGCTGGACGAGGCATGCAAGGGGGACCGACGGCAAACTGCCACCGACCACCCCGCTAAAGGCTTTTTATTCGATCTCACCTACGCAGCTTGAACGATCGTCCTTCGGTGAAAGCCCTCTTACCTCGAGAAAGCCGTTCAAGGACAGACAACCAATATTGCGCCTCACTTCGAGTGAACACTAACGCGGTATCTCCGATCCCACTCCCTTGTAAAGTCAAATTATCATTAATTCGAGCCCAGAATTTTCCCAGGCTCACCGCTGTTCTCAACCACGGAGTCACGAATGAAAATGGCCGTCTCAGGCGTGCAACTATATACCAAAAAAGGGAGTGGGCATGGCAACAAGCACGGACGATTCGACTGGAAGCTTCATTGGTCGAGTAACAGGAGAACTTTCCATGGAGCTGGCCCTCATTGTGGTAGACTTCCCGATCATTAAGCACTAGCCGACTCTTTGCGCGCCCCTCGTAGCCGGATGTCGACGTCAACGATCATACTCGACAAATACTCGAAGCTCGAGCCCCGCGGCGCATACATAGCTCTCATCGTACACACTGTATTCTCTCTTACGGTGCGTTGGTACAGCGAAGCATATCCCTACAAGTGTCAAGCGTACAGAACAGAGCCCTGTATCAGAGAATGTTCCCACAGTGGAGAGCTGAAGTCCCTTTTTCGATTCAGTCCAGGATAATCTGTCCTTGGATTATCTCGGGAGACTTTATTCACCTGGGCATTCTTTCGCCGAGAACCGGACATGAAACGGATCAGCATCACACAAGAAACCGGATGAGGAAAGATGACGAGGAAAGCGGACGAAAGGGTCATGCGGTATTCCGAGGGAAAACGACTTAGCCGCTCTCACCACGCTCCATCGGATTCTTAGGCTCAGAGTCGGCTCAAATTCTTCAACTTCAATTCGGTCCGAAATGGGCTCACTCGGAGAGTTACCGCCAGTTTGCAATGAAATGGTTATGCCGATGCTATTCATTCGTGAACGACGGGTCACTGACGTGCCAGGGGATACCGGACCACGTGAAAGAAACCGCTTCTGAAAAGCTCCCGCGGGGGTCATCCCTAGGGGACCTCATCTGGTAGTTTCCGAATACATTCGAGAAGACGGAATTCTCCGTTGCACAGATGCTCCTAATTGACCCCCAAACAGTGATAAGCAGCGATCGCGTCTGACTCGAGGCTAGCTGTCGATCGGAAACAGGGAATTCTTACTCAGGGACTCGCTTGCACTCGCAACTGAATTTCATGGGCTCAGACTGAAACACTGTGATGGCAAATGCCGCGGGGAGGGCATGCTCTGATCACCCAACATGCTCTTCATTTGACGGACATTCTTCGAGAGTTTCTACGTTGACGGGCTAGCTATAATTACCGGGCACTCTTCCAAACCTGACGGGCTTCATTCTAGCATGGACTTCACGCGATTTCACGACGGACAGTCAACGAATGGAACCTCAGCGGGGTGTCAAACGAGACGGACTTGGACGAGCTCGAATTCGTTTGTGCTTTCTCGGAGCCACAATTCCGGGTTTTCCCTCTAATCCCAAATGATATGTCATCCAATTCAATTTGGAAAACCGGACATTTTTCCCCCAGAAAAAGCAGGATCGGATATTTTTCACCAGAGACTAAATAATCGGACATTTTCCCCGTGACAGCGCGAAACCGACCTCAGAGACAGGAACCGTACGTGTCCGGTTTAATAGAAATTCTAATCATGTCCCATGGAGTTGCATGCTGGTCTTTTGGAGAGCGTTCGTTTCCCGGAGGAGCCCGTCGATATTCTCGAGCTCTTGCAGGACGCCCCAGTATGGAAGAGTTCCCCGATAATCAAAGAGTATTCAATGGTGGATCTCACGCAGAATCACTTCATCACATTCGAGTTCGATCCCTAAGAAGTGTCCTCGGGGGTGGGCATATGGCCTAGGCTACCTTGGGGTTGACTTAAATCAGCTGTATCCGTCGGTATTCATTGCGTCGATCCCATTCATTTCAAACAGGATATCTCCTAAGGACTCTTATTCTCAGATCTCGATCATAGTGTCCGGGGTCGAAATATCGCGTTTCGGCGTTCGTGCGAATCTCTGCCGGGTTTCCGTAGAATGGATGCAGGACCGTCGTCCGGAGGCAGCCGAGTGTACCTGATTAAATGAAGATTTCGAGCTTGTGTATACTCGTGACTCAACCTGTGATTTACTTGCACTTCCGGATAAACCATTTGAAATCGAAAACATAGATATGTATAGTGCACTCGGAGCTTCCGAATCCGTCACACGTGCGTAGGAATTATCGACATTATCCGAACGAATCCCTGCTCTCGCCTACAATTATTTTCGGTGTGGGTTTATCGCCTTCACGATCGACGCAAGCGATAGCAACTCGTCTCATCCAATCGAGAGCCTCTACATATATCGGGAAGTTGGTTGAGAATTTGTCTGAAGACAGAGTACGCTCGGGAGAGAAAAGCCATCGCTGAAAGGGAATGAACGAGCGCCTTTCCAACTCGGCTCCAGACTGGACTTGTTCCGTTTTCAATTGCGCGCTGTGTACCGTAGCCACAGAAAATGCGTGTTCTTGTTCAAGTCTGTACCCTCTCGGCAATCAGCTGTGTCTTGAGTACCGGTCATGGAACAGGATCCGGAAAGAGAGGTAATGTTTCGCTCTCGTCCCTCTATGTCTCAGAACTAGCTGAGGGAGTCGCTGTCTCCTCGGTTGACAGTAGTATACGAGGAATACTTGAATCGTAGGAGATCAAGATTAGTCAATGAGTCACTGATCGAGAAACACGGGAGATGATCAAATCGACGCCGACGCGGGTCCCTGAACGAAGTTCCGACGTGTACCTCATCAGGCAGATTGGCGCCGCTCTTGCGGTAACCGGTTGAACAACCCACCTCACTTGCATTGGATCCATCTCCGACATTCGAGATGGATTCAAGAATGCGGGTTGGACCTCAAGATTAAACATTATTAAACAAGATTAAACGCTTCTCGGTGCACGCGAGATTGAAGCGGGTCTCGTGCAGCTCATTTAGAGCCGTTTTATTTCAAGGAGCGATTTTCGGTGGACGTAACCGTCCGAAGACGAATACCTCGCACTTCAGGAGCCTGGAACCCGCAGTCCGCCAAATAATGAAAAGGTACCTGAAATGAAGGATGATCCATGACAGTCATCAAAAGGTTCTTCTCACTCTCTACTTTTGGAGCTAATGATGGAATTGGTATCCGAGGGCTCAGAGGGAACTGTATCCGCTCGTCGAGGATCTCATCTTCGACGCCGAAATCCCGCAGGAGTGTGGTGCTGCTTTCCAGAAAATCATGATCGGTCTGCAAAATCTGGAATATTGGGCCATTTCGTGTGAGGACCTGATGGGAATTTATTGCTCTATCTCTCACTGTGGCTTCTGACGACGACCACTTGACGATTTATCTTCTCTTGCAATTCAGTTGCGGGATCTTCAGGGGGACTGCCGTCATTCCTCGAAGGCAATTACGCGGACCTTGGGAACTACGATGCGTGTGTAAGCTCCACAGCAAGAGATTCAGAGGGTGAGCGATCGGAGGGTCCGATTTTGACGATTGCCTTCCGCAAGCGCTCTTCAGTCGATTCGCTATCGTTCGGAATTTTTCGAGCGATGACGATCTATGATAGTGATCTGGATTCCAGGAGAAATCGCCTTCACAGGACGATACTGTACTCTCCTGCTGAATGTTTACAATCCTCTTCTCGAGAAAATTCTCATCAACGCGGCGGAGACTCAACCCCACATTTCGGTTTGTTTCAATCTTGTCGACCACCACTCTGTTCGTATGATGGGCCGCTCAGACTAGCCTCAGGATATGCAGCCTAGCATCTGTTCCGATAAAGAGATGACGATGCTCTCCAGGATCTCTTCTTCAACAATACCGACCACTTCGTTGAGTTTTCCGAAAACCAGTATCTTCGCATCGGAATTTGCATCCCATCGACCTGTCGTGGCGAAAATATCGAATACGCCGTCGAGAAACGTAATTGATCAATTCCAATACGAGCAACCTGCGGACGGTGGTCGCGTTGATGACGTGCCTTGACTTCTCGAGATCGTTCCCCTTTCAGTCGGTGGGGAATACGGAATTGAACCCTGGGTTCTGGGCTGTCGGGCCGCAGCAGAAGATCCTCCTCTTACTCCTCTTCAGCAAAGTGTTATGTGAGGCATTCTGACATTCGATGTCTCAAATATTCTCAGGATTTTCGGAAGGACGGTAATTCGGGAAGTCTGTTCCGCAGTGCTGTCATATTGATTCTGGTGGCCCTTTGTGTTCTCGGGAGTTTCTTCGATGCCCAGGAGGGCGCTTATACAGAGTGCAAAGGAGGCATGTCCAGTGAGTTGCGCATTCGATGAGGAGAAAAAATAACGGGAGGGAATACGAGATGATTTATTTATACCATTCATCGGGAAGAGTGAGATCAAATCGCTTCCAGGCAGAGCCAGGGAGATCGTTCGCTGTTTTTCAATTCAAAGCAGTTGGACATCAGTCTTTGACTTCGAAGTGCGGCCGAACGACAAGTATTTAGCCTGCGTCCACGGGATCAGGGCCCTGACCGCTATCTACATAATCTGGTGCCATGTATACAGTGTCGTTGATCCGCTCAGCATCCGTGAGTAATTTCCGTGGTCTCGCGCAGAATCCCGGAGCGAGATCACTGAGCTCTGAGCTGTAATGAGAATAAACCCGGAATCGATCCTTGCAGAAAACGGCGCGCTCTTGATCAGGTGGTCGAGGTACGATATCTCCTTCGTGCCCGTGTATATGGGAGTTCTGACTGTCGATACGTTCTTCTGCATTTCTGGAGCCATGACGCTACGGACCTTCTACAAGGGGTCCCAGAAGAAAAAGGTGAGTCGACGCAACGAGGACCTCATGGTCTCCCAAGAATTTATCCACATCTTGGTGGGAACGGCGAGCGCGATCGTCCGCATTTTAAGATATCCATAGAAATAACGGCGGCGAGGGAAATCGCCGAGGAGCGGTCCGCGGAAGTCAGTGCATGAATATTTTCTCCGAACCAGGGGAATACTGTGCGTTGGCTATACTGATAGACTTTCCGTCCGCAGGGGTCTCTCCTCGCAACTATTTGCTCAGATCTGTTGCGCCGTTGGATCCGGCTGGCGATTCCCTCGGTCGCAATCATCGGCTTGTACACGATGATGTTCTTCATTGTCTCCGGTCAGTGAGTTCTCATCAAGGACCTGTTTTCGATAACGGAGTGTTCACCTATCGTGCATAGTTCTGAGAATTAATGTTCCGTCCCGACTTCCGGTGCTGTCAAACAGAGAAACTGGAAAGATCTTCATTCTAGGTCCACTGAAGGATTTCGCAGAACCTTTCTTCTGGGGACGTTGCGAAGAAATTTGGTGGACGATCCCAACAATGCTCAGCAATGTCAATCGAGTTGAGGATTCGTGCCTCCTACACCTCTGGTGCGCTACGCAACGGCTCTCATTCGTAAAAAAAATAACGGGAGGCTCGATCATTGACTGAGAGTTCAATTTTTGCTGAATGATGACCGTTCCTCGAAGGTACGTCGGAGCGGATTTCCAGCTGAGGGTTCTCTTCATCCTTCCTGTGATCGCCATCGCATCGAGATCCAAGTTCAGAGCTGTCGGAATCGTCTTCGCAGGAGCAATGGTCAGGCGAAGTTCGACACTTTCATGACAGAGTTCCATCATCATCTGGATCTGGGTCTCACGGCAACTCATTCTCTTTAAGGGCCTCGCATCTGTGCTTTACGTATCACTTACCACGTACTACAACAAGATTATTCCGGCAGCTATACCTTCGCCGAGATTACTCCCCCATGTGAGATGAAACCCGCAAACTCTGCTCATTCCCTGAATGCTGGACTCTTTCACGACCAGATGTGTGCATCAGGAACAGAGAAGTGTCCGCCTCTATTGGCATCTCAATTTCGGAATTCTCCCCACAGCTCCTTGACATGTACTACTACGTTCACTCCACGCCCTTCACTCGTTTGGCAAGTTTCGCATTGGGAGTTGGCGTCATGTTCGTCATCGAAGAGCAGCGAAGCGGTTAGTTCCACCGATCACCTTCCGAGGAGATCTTCAATTACCTTGAGCGAAGCAGAATTATACCCGAATAACTCAGCGTGTGTGCCCCATGTGATCTATCTCGCGAGAAAAACATGAGGGAAACGTTTAAAATCTACCGATACGCTGCTGCTCGCTCCTCCTCCACATGAATGTCCCTCAGATTTGTTCTCGACATTTTTGGATAGGCCTCCGAGCTCTTGTCTTCAGGTAAAATGAAAGCCTTCCCGAGATCGGTCATGCTGTCGCTCCATATCGGAATACCCTTGATCTCAGTCATCAACTTCTACCGTGAGTTCTTTCGAACGTTCTACCCGAAGCGATCTAACGTGCGACGAGTAACCTCTTCATTTTCTTTCACCCATGTCAGTGCCGTACTACTGGCAGCTGGGCGGCGACCCCTGGACTGTGTGGAGCGCTCTATACGCGGGCTTGGTTCGAGGGATATGGAGCCTAGGCGTAAGCTGGCTGATCTACATTTGCGCTATGGGCTGCGGGGGTGAGTCCGAGTCGAGCCGCGGAATAATCGACAGAAAAGCGGAGCTTCGAGGATACGATTCAGAACGCTTGAATACGTGTTCGGGAGACTACCGACTCATACATTTTACAGGCGCAGTCAATTGGATTCTCACACTGCGGGCACTCGTCCCTATATCGAGGCTCTCCTTCAGCATCTACCTGATACATATCCTAGTGTTAGAAGTCAAGCTCCTGCAGATGAGAGGAACCCACGAGCCAGGGCATTACCTACAAACTATAACAGCTCTCGGCTTAACTCTTCTCTCCATCTTCTGCGCATTTATATTCTACAGCTTGGTCGAGAATCCAGTGGCCAATCTCCTGGAGCTTTTCCGCCGCAAAAACGATGAATCGTCACTGCCACATACTGGGGCAGAAAAATTATCCAAAAACTCCGAGAACCAACTGAAGCAAAATAAAATCCCGCTCGACAGATATTGTCCCTAGCGGCTGGCACATTTCCTTGTTTCATTTATTGTGACATTCCATTGTCGACCGGAGAAATGCGGTCGCTTCAAGTCGATCTCCACCGCGCTGCATCCGGTTTGCGCTATGACGAGACCTTGTCGCCTGAGGGGCAGTGTCTCCTCCGAGGAACTTTACCACATCTCTTCACTTTTCGCTGAGCATGAGGGGTATCCTACAGGCTCGCCTAATAAATTCCGAGAGATCCGAGGCTGAAGCCTCATATTTCCAGCTCTAGGACCACCTTCAGAGATGAAGATCCACGATGTCGCCGATGAGCAGTCGCCCACATGAGTGAGGCCGGAAGCGCCCTTTGGATCCGCTCGTCTGGAAGATAGTCTCTTCGTCGTGTCACATTCATAGGCTCTGCGAGGCGTCGGAATATCTCAAGGAAGGCATGGACATAAATACACATAATGAATATGACGGGAATGACTCCTCCCGGGATGAGCTTCGCCAGAGAGCAGCTCCCTGGCCGCTGTGCCCAGCTCCCTTCGTTTACTTTCAAGAATGAGAAAACAATGCGTGGACACCCCGGGATCGGGAGCGGTACTCAGAGGCACCGAAGTGTTCTGAGGCTCGGACGATACCAAGTAACTAAACGAATCAGGACGTATGCTTCTTAGTACCCGAGCGATCCCGTCTCCGGACTCTTAGAAGAGGTGCGATGTGAGGCGTATCGAAACAAAGTGATTGATAAGTCCACGGTATATCCAACTTCGGACATTGAGCATGAGACGCCAGCATTGTTCCGGAATGTGAACATCGATCCGCTTTCGAGCTACATTTCTCAGTCATGGGAACTAGCTGCATGGGGTCTCCCCAAACTTGTTTCCCTCGTGTTGTTACTGCGTCTGAAATGTGATGCGTCGCAAGAAAAGTGAGTATGATTCGGAATGTTCGCTCACGTGTCGTCACCCATAGATCTTAAGGAATGCTCCCAACTACACCAAATGTTCTCGTGCTAGCGAGACAGACACGGCCTGCTGAATGTAGGCACGGGAGAATATCGTCCCGACTTTCGATGGTAGTGAGAGAGGCACGACGTCGTCCAGTCGAGATTGTCGCGAACGCCATTGAGAAAGTCTCTTTGTGCTGCGTAGCAAGACTCACCGGTAGAAACGCTGAAGCTGCAGGTCCCGTATCTCATTCTCTCGAACTCCGCCCGATAATCATATCGAATTTCTTCCGCTCTTTATTCCTGATTAGCGTCGCCTGCCACGCTGCGCCGCGGCTAAGAGCTTTTGTCCTACATCATAGCAGACTTACTGAATGAATCAATGTCCCTATTCGAATTCGGGTATTTTTACTTGAATCAGGCATTCGATTAATTGTGGCTCATGACATGATCAATGCCATGCGTGATGTCCATTCGTGAATTCCGATCCATGGACTCCTCAATTTCTCAATCCCCGACTTGGGAATCTTCCGCCCCATTAGCTGCATGGGAGTCTCGAAATGATGCTCGATGGTTTCCCTCCGGAAAATAGTGGACTTTCGATCGACATCAGGGACGGAAGCCGGAAAGCTGCCGGGTGTGCTCATGTGAGTTATAAGAGCCGCGGTGCCCCGAGCAAACTTCCGGAAGATGAAGGTATCGAAGACCGGAGCTGAATATCTTTCGAGATGTCTCAGACTCCTATGATCCAGAGGATGGATGCGGATTTCTTGATTGGTCGCGGTTTCTTTGCTGAGTCGTGAGGGAACTCGGATTCCTCAAATCCCTCCCTATGCTCTTGCGAAAGAAAGTCGACGTGGGTCGGAAAGCCGAGACGAAGCTCCACGAGACAGGTGCTTCCGCTCGGCCTCGGAGAGTATGCCCGTATTTCGGTTGACTACGCGCATGCCGAAGGATCGAACCCGGCTAGTCCGATGGTTTCCTTGAAGAGACTGATCCGGGTGGGGGCATCCACCCACTCCACCGTTCCAGAGAACGGCCGGAGTCTCCCTCGGACGGAAACGGCTCCGTGATAAAATGATAGGCCCGATATGAGGTCTGCATTCAGGTTCGAGCTCTGTTCCCTCTGAATGTCCCAAGAATTCACAGTATGCTCAAGTGCCACGCCAGAGGGACCTTATGTCACATGTTCCCCAGAGGTCCCATGTCATTGAGAACGGATTTCTCAGCGACGGATGTGGAAGTCCCTTGTGTGATGAGTTCAGGAGTGCCTCACATGCGGGACATCAGGCTCATCTGTTCAAGACAGGAAGCCGAAATGCGCACCAGCCTCCGTCCGGCATGTCAACAATTTGGACCATGTCTTTGTGACAACCCGATCTTCGACAGTCAGGGTTGATAAGCTTCTCCCCAGCCCGGAGAATGATAATTACACAATGCTCGATCCCAGGAAGATCCATCGAGCGATTCCATCCTCTCGGGCACCGTTCCGTCTTTCGGAATCCGGAGTGCGTAGGGACTGAGATTGTTCGAGACGAAAGGAGAGGACGACGTCGCCTGAATTGCCATGAGTTGTTGTTCAGCTGAGTCACCGTTCACCTCGGCACTGATGCTCGGTTTCACGCGCATCTCCCCTCTGGTGCTTAAACTGAGATTCCCCATTCCGATCCGCCCGGTGATGATTGTCCGGCATGATGCCCGGGACCGACTCGGGCCGAATGACCGCGGAGCTGCAGTCTAGCATGGGCTCTCTTGGACGGTCGCGCTGGACAAAGATCACAATCATCACTAGTCCCACTTTTGCTCCACTCAAGACCCAAGAGAAGCTCGCGGCCTCAACGTGTTTTTCTCAGTTTCCGAAGACAGCTCCGTTATTGAGTTCGAGGCTAGCTGCAGGACCTGCAATTGAGCACATCGTCAGTGAACTCTCTCTGGAATCTTCTGATCTCATATTCTCGGGGCCTCGAGAACAGAAGAAGCGGACCTTCGGAATTCTGCAACCCGCTCTGGAGTCCCGAAGCTGGTACTAGGAGCCAGAAACGAAAATTCGTGAAACGCTCGTCATCTGGAAGAAGAACCACTCGCTGCACTCGAAAGGTTCCGTTGGATGAAGACAATCAATTCTCGCAGCAGCTCTCCAACTCTCATTAACTCGTACTCGGTACCGATTTATTGAGAGCACCTCTGATCTCGCCATTAGCGGCATGATCGGCATGAATTGCTGTTGGGATTTGAGCTCGTAGTGAGCGGATAGGAGACATCCCAAGAATCGAGGAGAGCGTCCAGGTCTGAGCGCGATAACGGATCGCAGCTTCGTGAGCATTGGACCGGCAGACCTTGAGGCGCTCGTGACTTCATGTTGGTGGGAGAAGTGAAATCTAGAGAACCCTCTCCATAACTTAGGTATATACGATGCCCTCGGACGAACGACAGGCAGTGCGCACCTTGAGATAGTTTCTGTGGCGTTGATCCGCAATCTTTTCGAACACTCCAGTGCAACCCCCGGTCCGAATCATGTCTGCAGTGCGTCAAAATGTTCAGGAGGGTGCAGTCGAACAGACAAGCTCTGGAATGAGCCAGCCCGAGGTAACCTCAGCGAGTCCCCTGAGGGCCGCCAGGCTCTGCGATCTGACGGGCGGCGAATTCGATCCAATCAATCCGACCGCCTTCAAGCTCAGACGACTTTCCATCGACAGTCTCGAATTCGAAATAAATCAATTCGAGTTCGAAAAATCAAAAATCTCGCAAGTCATCCGCGTCACGCCCGTCGAAGACTTGCCGCGGCGCTCGAACTTGATGAAGCGCCTGCGATACTGCGAGCTTGAGAAGATGGATCGAGCGGATCTCGACAGCAGATCCTGCCTTGCCGTGCGAGACGGAGGCTCCTCCGTCTATCGAGCGGCCATTGTCAGGGCCAGGAGCCGGATGGATGTGGAAGTGTTCCTCGTCGATTACGGGAGATGGGAACTTCTCCCGGTCACGGATCTCTTCCGGATTCCGGAAGAGTTCCTCGACGAGGAGGTCTACTCCTATCCCGGTGAGCTGGCGAGAGTGACTCCGCCTAATTGTCAGATGCGTTTCAAACTCGTGACGCTGCAACATCTGAAAATCGAGTTAGAGTCCTCCAGAGTGAAAGGACAAGTTATCAGGTATGATTGAATTATGAATCCAATGTCGGAATTCTGAAATTCGATTGTATTTTCGCTCGTCTAACGGCGTCTTCTCCCTCCTGCCCGAAAGCTTCTCCGACGAGGAGCGGAAGTACAGATTTGACGTGGGCCGGAAAGCCGTAGAGCTGTACCACATGGGCTTGGTGACGCTCTGCTCTCTGGTTCCCATCAAAGAAAAGAAGTCGAAGTCCCGGCCGATCAGACCCAAGGAGGAACCCAAGGACTTGATCTTCAAGGTATGCCTGTTATTGATCTATCGGAGGATCCGGGGCGAGTTCACCAATCGCACGTTCATCGTCAAAAGGAGGTTATGATATTATATATCGATTTCATAGTCTCACGCTCGCTCTATGCTTTTGCAGAGGAAGGTCGTTGGGGACTGGGGGTCCGTCACGATGGTCAATCGTGAAGGAAGCTACTACGTATGTTCGAGCGACATCTCCCAACTGCTCGGCCTGAAGCAGAATACCTTCTTGCAAACTCTCGTCGAGAACGGGATCTGCATCGCTACTTGGGCTCCAGATTACAAGGAACTTCTAAAGTTCCGGGAGAACCATCATCGGCTGACGACCTTCACCGCCAAGGATCAGGCGCTGCTTCCTCTTGGCGCGGTTGCGCCCGCCATCAGGGCGTACCGGTGGATCACATCCAACACTTTCTGTAATGAGAAGGATATTCTAAAAGCGTTGGAGGCGCCGGCACCGTGAAGCATGGGGTCGTGATTCGTGATGAGGGCCGTCGGAGACTTTCAGTGAGAGGGTGACTGTACGAGCTTCGGGAGATGTCTCTCCACGTTACGTCGTCGGTCAAGAAACTGTGATAGGATTGATTATGCTGTAGACGTCCTCGCGGGGAGTTGTAACCACTGAGGATGTGTGTATGTGTATGTGAGGATGTGTGTATGTGTGTATTGAAGCGGCGCTGCTGACGTCGAGTATCCTCCTATAAAAGGTTGCTCGAGATCAGAATAAATCTATCCCTCATTAACGTTTGTTCCGTTACAATATGAAGCGGAGCTGCATTTCAAATTTCCGAGATCGAAGCAGCCTGTCTGGAGCTCTACCGTGATTTTGTTCCTGTACGGTCTTCAAATGACGACTGAGCCTCCGTGCCTATTCAGGTGATCATCGGTCGATACTATAGGGGGAAGTTATGCCTTCGAAGTATATGAATACGTTCGTGTGAATTCTCAGGACTGATGTTATCCCAAGTGCCCGATCAAAATTTGTGAAAGTGGAGATGGGCGACATTTAAAATAAATTTAAGCATCTGAACCCCGGTAAAATTTATTCGAAATGTATGTAAGGAACGTCAGCGAGTATGTATATGGTGATTGGATGGAGTCAGCCGACTCCATTAAAAATAAATTGATTCAAGTGAAAACAAGACCCCTTTCCTCACGACATTGATGGAGCGCTCGCGGTGTGACGATCCCCCTATCCCAGGGGTTCCCAACCTTTTTTGCCCTGCGGAACCCTGATGGGGTTCCGCGGAACCCTTGTTATTGGTTTCGGACTCAATCTTTCCAAATTTTCCCCCTAATCACATCAAAACCTTCGACCACGATCGCATGAAGTATCCTGCATGCATTAGAGCTTAGAAAATTCATTCCAATTCGATAATATGAATGAAAGTCTGAGCAGCCGAGCAGGGGCTCGCGGAACCCTGGAGTTCCGCGGAACCCAGGTTGAGAACCGCTGCCCTGTCCTCCCATGGAGCGAGAGTGTTTCCGAACGAGATTCCATCGGAATCGGTCTGAAAGCGGTGGCGACCGCGAGATTGGGTACATCCAAAGAGAAAGATCGATTTATGGGATGACCGCTCGAAGACTCCGTTCGTGGACCCCGAAGCTGCGAACCAAGAGTATATCATAAGTGCAGTCTACCGTCAAGGACATGAAGAGGGGTCCAGCTGTCTTCCTTGAGCGGCATCATCATATGCGACCCAATCGCTGAGCGGTTCACCAAGCTACTGAAATTTCAATTAGTGACCGGGGCAGTTCGCTCTCCTGGCGCGCAACGCCCGCCGCTCAGTCACCATCGACCGTCGATTTCGAAGCCGTCAGGAGCCGATCAGAGGTAGGCACCCCATGAAGCTATGCTAGATGAGCTCGAAAGCTCTCGGCTCGTCAATGAGTAATCGTAGTCACTCTCTTTCTGGACTCGCTAGACGGACTCAGAATCGACTTCAGTCCAAGTCGAGCTTCTCGCCCATTCCGCCGGACCCTCACGAGAAGATCTGCCCCGGCGGTTACAGCGGGAGCGAAGACCCACAGTTGGCGCGGATCTCTGATCTCTTCGCCCCTGGGAGTCCTGAGAGTTGGGTGTTCGAGCTTTCTCACTGATGACACACTAATGACAGCAACACGAAAGACACAATACTCTGAGACCAATCGGTTTCGAATCTATTTGCGCTGCAAATCGAAGGACCTTATCAAGAAAGCTATCGTCACCGGCATGGCACCGCGCTCGAAGTTTAGACGCGATTCGGAATCCACGGAGAACCCGGATCACCTTTCGCGGGCTCGCACTTCTGTGAAAAACGAGAATATCAATGCCTATAATGATGATATTCTCCGGGGTACGAGTATTCTATCCCTCACAACTTCCTTGGGCCAAGTACACTTTGTTGAACACACCGGCACTCACGAGGAAAACAGCTTCCTTATGGAATGGGGAGATAGATATTCGATTCTGAGCATGAGTCTCGGAAATGAAGGCTCGGTACACCGCCTTCGAGTCCGATGAACCAAGCGAATACACGAAAGATTTCTGTACAAGGCTTGAAAAAGCGATCGTTGTTCGGAGCAGCCTTGTTACCTATGCTGCTGCTATCGGGAGCAACGTAGTCTGAGCTCTTCAACGCGAATCGACCAGAGACAGGACGACTTTCAAGCATGGCGATCTTTGTCCCCGGCGATATCCGGCTGGTTCAACGCCCTCATTGTAGAGTCAATCCCAGAGTGTTTCAAGAAATTCTTCGTTGGCTTGTGTCTGTGGAAACAGAATATTATGTAGCCTGCGGCAGAGCGGCATCGCAGTATGGTCTCGACCCTCCGCAGGTAGGCTCAGCCGCCGATGGCGCTCCGCGGAGTTCCGCGTGGCACCGAAGAGATTCCAAATTCTTCGGGTGGGTTGTCTGAAGAAATCATTTATCATGCTCCTCTCTCGGTGAACGCTCTCTCCAGGTGCAGGTGGTGGATGCCTTCACGACGACTTCTGTGCATTGAGGTTTCAGAAGTTTTCGGCATCACTCAGTGACCTAGAGTGAGCGCATCCGATATCCGTTCTTACGTCATGTCTTCTCGATCTCCGGAGAGCCAGAGCTCCAGCTCGGCAGGTTCTTCGGGTGTGGTCAGGGTCAATGACCTGACAGGTGTGCGATTCGAGTCAGCTCATCCGACCTCGTTCAAAATGAGTCGACTTCCGATCGACAGCCTGGACTTCGAGATAAATTATCTCGATCTCGAATCCAGCAATGTCTATTTCACACCGCTCGGTGACTTGCAACGGCGGTCGGATTTGATGCATCGTCTGAGCGAGCTACACTTGGAGCCCTTAGAGGAGGAAGACTTCGAGCGCGGATCTTGTCTCGTCAAGCGAGGCGGAGAATCGACCGTCCATCGGGCTGCAATCGTGAGGACGAGAGGCGTGGTCGAAGTGGAGGTATTTCTCGTCGATTTCGGAACGAGGATGCTGCTTCCGGCCACCGATCTCTACAAGATCCCAAACGAGTTCCTGGAAGCGGAAGTGTTCTCATATCCCGGGAAATTCGGGAACATCTGCCCAACCGACGGAGATACGCATTTCAAACTCCTAACTCTGCAACATATCAAGATGGATTTGGAGTCCGCCGAAGTGAAAGGCCGAGTCATCAGGTAAAACGAGTCGAAGTGTGCGCCGTGTATCGAGATTCGTTCCGCGGATTCCTTCCCTTGAGCTAACTCCTATCTTATCCGGACAGCTTCTCTGGGAAAGAGCGCAGGTACGAAATTGATCTGGGGAGCAAAGCCGAGGAGCTGCAGCGAAAAGGCTTGGTGTCGATCCAGGTCGCGCCTCCCGAGACCGACCCCCGTCAAACCGAAGGAAGCGAGGAATTGAGCCGAATATCCTTCAAGGTACGTCTGATTGAAATTGTCCACCGAATCGATCAGGTTCTCATCCTATTCCCCTCATCATTAGGAGACCGCACTTATCTGACTCAGACTCTAGAAAGTGTCTTACAATCCCGCAGAAGGAGGTCATCGGCACTTTCGGAACCGTGACTGCCGTCAAACGCGATGGAAGCATCTTCATCCTCTCAAGCGACGTATCGCAGCTCTTCGGCCTGCAGGAGAATACTTTCCTTGACACTCTGGCGAAGAATGGCATGAGCATCAAGACTTGGACTCCCAGCACCGACATCATGGAGAAAATTTTGGAAAATCACCATCAGGTAACCGCTCTCACTTTGAAAGATACGGCGCTGCTTCCTCTCAGGTCGGTGCCGCCGTCTATCAGTGCCTATCGGTGGATCACAAACACCGCTTTTCCCGGAGAGAGCAGCATAATGGAAGCCTTGAGAGCGGTGTGTCGCAGGAGATACGAGGAAATCGATGCTTTCGACCCCTTCGATGATGCGTAACTTCCAACCTAATGGTGAGGTCTCGCGATTCGTCTGACCTGTCGCTCGATGAGCATATGACTCCAACGCTTGACGCTGACTCCAGAAGGGAGTGAAAGATAATAAAAATCAGATTCTGCCGATCCAAGGGTCCATTTTCTCGGCCGACAGCATTTCACGGCCGACAGCATTTCACGGCCTACTAGACTATTGACGCACTCAATTTCGAAGGTCAGCGGACCAACTCACTCCTGGAGCCTAATAAAATCGGCGACTCTCGACATCGAGAAACTACCGTAGTGCGAGACTCTTTTCGCCGTACGGAGAGCCCGTCGTGGAGGGATGCGTCGTAAGAGACTATTGATCCATTTCTCAGTCTTATTGTCCGTGGCGTCTCAGAAACCTATTGTCCGAGAGCTTTCAAATGTCACTCGGAAGGACTGTATGTATTAGACTATAGAGTATTAGACTGCCTTACTTGGCGAGCGAAGCTCCTGAAGTAAAATTCGATCGAGAAATTCAGGAGGTCGATCGACAACAGCGTCATGAACCCTGGAACGGAGACATGATCCGATTGAGCGGGGCCTTGTAGCCTGCTCCCATTCGAGCAAGTATCGACGATGTCGCAAGACAGCATCACAGGCGTCACCGCTTCCTCAAAGACTTCACGCTGCGATGAGGTAGATGACGACAGACGGGGGAGAAAGGACATTTCGATTTTGGAAATTCGCGAACTCGAGACTCGTACTGATTTTTTATTCCGGATCATCTATGCCATCATCGGCCTGCACATAGGCTCCAGGAGAATATTTCACCTCCGCCGCGCAGCCTTCGCCATCCTGTTAATCATCCATCTCTCTGGAATCCTATTCACCATAGAGAACTCACGCCACAAAATTTCAGGTAGTGAGACCAGGAGCTTGACGTTCTACGCTGTTTTTTCGATGGAATTCGTCTTCATCGTAACAATTATGTCATTCCACGCTCGGATAATCTCAAATCACGACGAGATAGAACAGCTCCTTCGGAGATACGGGAGGCGTTTCGATGAGTTTTTGGTACAGTTCTGCTACTTTTCCCCCGTCATCATGGTGGGATACCGTAAAGCGATAATTTTGGGGAACCTCAAATGTTCGCTGAAGGAAATCTACTTTGTTCTGCTTCACTGGATACTGATGACCTTCTTTTTAGTCTACAGCGATATAGTCGTTAATTTGAGGAGGATCCTCCGCCAAACATTTGAGTTCACGGAAGATGTGAGTGCGAACGCGGAGAAAATTCGAGAGTGGAGGTGGAAATTTCGAGATCGGATACGGGATGCGAACAAATTTTTAGCTTACATTTTAGCGACCCATCATGCCGCGGAACTCATAGCGGTCGTTTTCGTAGTCAGAGAACAAATAGACCGGAATTTGTTTCCTTTCGACCGAAGCATCCTAGTGACATACAAAGTTCTCGCTTTGGTTCGACTCCTGGACTTGGCCAAGAAAAGCTCAGCGATCAAAACCGGCTGTTTGGAGATTGAGGAGAGGTTTCTCGGAAAAGATCCGAGGTTGAACACGAATATGAGTAAGGAGCTGCATTCCGCGATGGCATTTCGCGAGGAATGGGACCTGTTGCGCTGCGGATGTTATGCACTCGAGAAGAGAGGTTTCTTGAGCTTCCTGGGGACGAGCGTGACCGTCGTCGCCATGATTCTACAATTCGACTACCGCGTCAGTCGAGTAATGAGTGATCTGAGCGAGGATCCCGGATCGCATCTGACTCCCGAGCTTCTGATGTAGGAGAAGCTGAGTGGACATGAACGCTTACACACGGCTCGAAAGAGAAGCACTAGAGCTCCCGACTGCGACATCATGTGCGCTAACTCTCTGAGTAAGAAAAGTCTCCTTTTATCTGGGAAGTCGCCCTGAGGGGTATTTTGTGCTCGTCGAGTGTTCCCTCGCTCGGGGGGAGGGCTGGCAATCCGACGCACGCTCACTTGCTTAGCCAGGAGGAAGCGATCGGGAGTTCGCCCCCCCCCTATTAGGTGGAACTCTTTAAGGAATTCTCAGACCACTTTCTCCTAATCAAACCATGCGTCGCGCTCCCGAGATGAGCTTCAAATATCCGGGCCTTATTCCACCATTTCTCCTGAGACGGGTTCAGGAAACACATTCCACTCCGCCTCTCAGGGACCTCAGACTTATATGGAAGTGGTGGATGATCCGGACAATGAGGCCAGCCCTCTGATATCCTTCGAGACTTAATGCTATGGTCTCTGGTTAGGCGCGGCATCATCCCGTTCCCATGTTAGTCCCGAATCTTCTAAGCCAGTGGTTCTCAAACTTTTACGGGCTGTGGACCCCCGTGGACTCCCCTAAGGATTTCTAGCATTAGATTGAAGGATCCTGTGGACGCCCTCCAATAGGATCCTATGGGGAGCCCAAAATCGCCATGGACCCCCAGGGGTCCCTGTGGACCATTTTGAGAACCAATTTTCTAAGCTCTATCCGAAGAAGTAGTCCTGAGTCCATCTCTGCGTGGCATCCCAGAACAAAATGTGGAACGCTTCACGATTTTGCGTGTCATCCTTGCGCAGGGGCCATGCTAATCTTCTCTGTATCGTTCCAATTTTAGTATGTGTACCCGAAGGTACAGGTATAAGAGGTGCGTTCTGGGCTAATATACCGATCGTGAGCTACCATGGGACGTCCTTGGTCCTCGAACGGTATTCAATCGATAATTCCATCTGTCTGGAGTAGCCTAGTGCTCGAACTTGCACAGCGAGTCCCTTTTTCCCGCGCGAGGGCTCGTTCCATAAGGGCGAATTAGCTCTCAATCCTCAGATCTCGCTGCAATGGTCACAAATCACATCCTCCTTCTTCAAAGCTCTCGAGCAATCCTCCCAGGGTGAAGCAGCGGCCTGGCATGGGGGTTTCGAAGCGAGGACGGATCCCATACGAAAGAGGGGAGC
Organism: Galendromus occidentalis; assembly: GCF_000255335.2. NCBI lineage: Eukaryota > Metazoa > Arthropoda > Arachnida > Mesostigmata > Phytoseiidae > Galendromus > Galendromus occidentalis. Next base: position 513,855 of record NW_003805173.1, on the reverse strand, counting down.
GCGGGCGCTGCCGTCGCTCTTTCTGACCGTGGTGAAGGTCTCGTGAAGAGCTGGCTACAGAGGGTTCAATCGTCTCTCCGTAAGTGAGCGCCTATCTGAGTCCCAACTCTTCAATTTTAAGCCTTTTATGGCTATTGATTCTTCCCTGAACTTCATCGGTAATGCCTCATGATGGCTTCAGCTACTCGGACGACATTGGTGCGAATGATCGAAGTCTTCCTTGGGATGCGCTACATACGTGCTTCTCGGGAGCAAGGAATCGATTCAAGCGGAAATTCCACCGTCCTTTCCTCTCAATACAGAAACTGATGCGAGCTACCATACCCTTGCTTCCTGCGTCTGGACTCCGTTCTCATTAAGGAAGTTCTCTCCGGAGGGGAAGTTCAACATAATTCAACCTACCGGCAGAGGAACACTCGAAGGCAACGCCTGTGACAGCGACCCGCCCTCACTGTAGGTATATCATGGCGACTCAATTTCCGGCTAAAAGATTGGGGAGGTGTCCGGACGTCCACAGGGAACCGCTTCTAATTAGAGACTTTATTGCTTCTATTGAAAACGAAATCAAGAGAAGGTCTGCATACAGAATTATCCAAACCGAAAATGTGGAACGCTTCACGATTTTGCGTGTCATCCTTGCGCAGGGGCCATGCTAATCTTCTCTGTATCGTTCCAATTTTAGTATGTGTACCCGAAGGTACAACTGTACGAGATGCACCCCACGCTTATATACCGGCCCCGAGCTCTTATGGGACGTTCTTGCTACTCAAGCGGTCTTCATTGGCTTCCTACATCTGGTTCGTGCGACTTCTCGCTCGAGCCTGAGCAGCGCTCACGCGTTCCTGCTTCGACGCTAGTTCTATAAGGGCTCGATGATTCATCTCTGCCAAATCTGACTCCAATAGTCCGAATTCGCGCCCCTGTTCTTCATCGCTCTCGAGCAATCCGTCTAGCGAAGAGCAGGTCGGCGTCGCGTTGCGGGGAGCTCCGCGTACCTTTCTTTTGGGAAGCATTTGTACCATGAATGAGAAAAAGTGTTTGACTTGTCTCCCTGTGCGATATAGAGCATATTCAGAGGATTTAGGGTTATCATTGATTATGCTATGGTCGAATCGACCGTAGCGATAATTGCCCCCGTGATATTTCCCCCCGACTCACTCCGTCGAGCATCACGTCGGCATTGACTCACTAATCCGAGGAGGCAAGAGGAGAACAACCGCGATTTTTTTCCTGGAGAGGGGGGATGTGATCTTGTAGAGTCTAGAGGCCTGGAAATCCAAATAGGCGACCAGCTGCTTCGTAATGGGCTTCGTACGAAGGGGAGCCCTGAGGCCTGCGGAGGCTATCGCCCCATGCAGCTCTGAGGGCCACTGGGGATCTTATCTTTATCTCAGGGGATTTGATCGAATTCAGTCCAGCGATACACCGAAAGTACAGGGAATCGCTTCACCGTTATGCTCAGGGGCGGCAGGAAGCTTGTTCCAGTCTACAGAAAAATGCCCCATGACTCGTAGCTTGAAACAGCATTAGATTGGAATTCGCCCCCTAAAATGAAAATTGAGATGTCGACGGCACTTGATAGCACTCTCTGAGATCCTCTCAACGGTGGCGCGGAAAGGTTTTCCTCCGGGCCCTTCCACCGCGTATGAAAAACGACGTAAGTTCCTTGCTTAGCGAAATGGGGCGCGACGGCTATTGAGCGCGGAGTTTTCCGTGTAAGTAGGAATTCGAAGTCGGCAGCGTCACAGAATGAAGGTAGATCAAGGAGCCTCAGGGGATCCGCGGCATTGCGCGAGGGTACGCGTCCCCATCAGCGAAGAGCTTATCGTTGATCATGTGCCTCGTATCGCTTCCGATGGACTTTATTGGAGGCAGGAGCCTCATTCATCACTGAGGCGACTTCGGTGAATACAAGCTGCAAGTCGACGCTACTTGGGTAAGTTTGGGATAAGCAATGATTTGAGGTTGTCGCTTCAGCGTGCCCTTTCGCCGGAGCATCCTCGAGAATGCGGAACGCCTCTGAGATCAGATATGCTTCTTAGGTGCCACTGGAGTTGCGAGAGCATTGAGCTCTCAGATGCATAATTGAATATCTGCGTGCGGCGAGTCCTTGGTCGAAGCTCATAGATCTTCGTCCCGGGATGACGGTGGACTCCTTACCGCGACTGCACCGTTTGGACTCCGGAGGTGAGGTTTGCGGCCTCGCGGTGCTCGAGTGTACCGAGTGGTTTATATAATTCCGGGTATTTTTCCTCATGCCTTTCTTTAATGGGGGTGAGTCGTCCATACACCAACTGTCCTCTCTGTGGACCTTCAGAGAATGCCTAGATTAATGTGGAGGGGGCCCTTGATCGCTCTAAAGACGATTGATGGTCATTGCTGGGAGGGGTGATCTCGAGAGCTGTCGACTCTGGAGGGGCATAACCCGATCAGAAAAGGCGCGTGATCGGCCAGAGGCGACCCGATAATCGATGGAGAGCCGGCCCTTGAGGGCAGGGTTCGGCTCACGGGAGACGGGATCCTGTGCCTCTCTCAGCGGCCATCACTGTGCTTGGACCCTGTTCGTAGAAATTGAGATCAACAGAGGCCGGGATGGATCATGCTCCATTTGCCGTATCGGGGAACTAGAGCAGAATATAGTCTGGTATCCAGATGGAGAACCGTATTCGATGCGTCGGCGTTAAAGAGAAATGAATAATCCCGATCGGATCTCGTAGGAAACATAGGGAAGTCACTGCCACAGATAATTCCCCATGTATTGGACTGCATTTTCGACGAGCCCCCGGATGTGCCTCTTGAATTGAGAGATTTCGAGCTTCTCGGCAATTTTTTCTGGGGGGCTTGATTTTCGCGAGGATCGAGGATTCGAGGAGGTCGTGTTCCGACGATTTCTCGGATCCCTTCTATGTGGAAGTAGTCTTTTTCCGGCGCTAGAAGATTATTCAGAATTTCTCTGCTCCCTAGGAAAAGGAGATATTGCCGATAGAGAAGTAGTGTCAAGGACTTTTGGCAGCCGTCTGATAACTTACAGGCGACGGGATGACGCCATGCCGGAGTTTATCGGAAAGTTGGTCATCGAATGGAACAAAGGGATCGTGCAAATTGATAGTGTCAGCAGACCGAGATATCTCAGCTGAAAAAACTCTGAGGAAGGAAGACGAACCATTTATACCCGACAGATGTACTCGAGCGCACCAGCTTTCCTGCCACCTTGCAGGTCGGGTGAACGGAGACTAGGGTCCGCTCCTCGTGGAATCTGGGGGGACTCAGATCTGGCGAAGATTTTCGGAGAAGAATGAGACATTTTTTGTGATAATTTTTTTAATAAGTCTCTCATCTTTGGGGACCGAGATCTCTTCTTTCGATCCCTGCGAGCTATGCTTTCCATGGATCGAACTCTGCCATCTGACAATGAGCAACTCCGTGTGATATTCCTCTACATTCCAGCAAGGTACAGGTCCTTCGTAAGGTTTTCAAGAATATAATTTCCGGTACATCGACTTCAATCCTCCAACATTGATTTCTGAGAGTCTCATTCCTAAGCTTACCCCGTCGACTTCGGAGCGAATTTTCATTTTGCGCATCCCATACATACCCATACCCACCTAGCCCGAGACTTTTGAGCATTTTATGTACAATAGGAGATCGCTGTCTCGGGGAACAATTCCTTCCGTGAAGACAGTACAGCAGCCCTAGATATCACCTGGATCATCCCGGAGGCCGGGGAAAGTTCTCCAACTCCAAGGGCAATTGTACGCTTCAAATTCTTTTCGTGGGTGTATGAACAGAGTATACATGACAAGCTTTCGCCTATTGAAGCCTATACATTGACTTTAACCCCCGAATATCCACCCGCCATATATCTTTCATGACACAGTGTTGAGAGAACCATGTCGGAGATCTGTCCCGGCCTCTCTCCCCAGCCGATGCAAGTCATCCGGACATCGTCGACTCTGCTGAGGTCCACAGTCGGACCCTTTCGTGAAAATTCGGAGCTCGCAGGTCCCGGCCTTCCGTGGAATCGTGATTTCCGCAGTAGAATATATCGAGCTGATTTAGGAGGGGGAGTTCATCCTCTCCGATAACGAAATCAGACGTCTGTACCCTGATAAGCCTCTCCGTTCCTGGTGATATGGTTTGCCCGTGAGCAACGGCAGGGCGGGCTAGAGTTCACCGCACTGTGCGTCGTGACCGTGTGGCGGGCCCAGCAAGCTGTGGAAAATTTCCCCTTTAGATGGATGGCTCCGATGGATGATCGCTCTAGGTGGAAAATATTCACAGTTGGGAGCATTTCGTGCATAAGCGAACGGAATAAGACGAGGGGGAACTGGTTGTCAACTGTGCGGGATTAACGCAGAGCACAACTACGACTCAGGTGGAGCAAAACGGCATGCGATAATCGAGCTGAATGGGAGCGATACTCCCGGCCGTCGGGCGGCATTTGGATCACTCGCAGGCGACGTCCCAATCCGGAGTGAGATCACCACCCACCTATTTTGTACTTATCGCAGATGCTCGCATTTTTTGTTTTGATTGAAGCGTGCTTCGCTCTGTCCATCTCATTTACATGAGCTCTGTTCGCGCGCAACGCCACGCCGTCTTCATTTGGCAATTCTGCAAAGAACAAATTAGATGAAACGTATCAACGACACTAGAACCCGTACGGTGAGAGATCTACCAGAAGCCAAATGTCGACGGCGTTTTACGTAGACTGAGAGAAAAGTAATGATAAGCGGTGCGGCTGGTCCCTGTGGGAGTCGAGCCCAGCGATCGGGATCCGATAGAAGGCAACCAATGCTCGATGTCGCACTCTTTTTTATGGCTCCGCATCATATATCGGGAGGAGTCATGAATGAACGATGCAGGGAAATCTAATCGCTGGGCCCTGTCTGCGCGAAATAATGGGTTGAAGATTACATGCCGACAAAACTGATTATCGACTGTATTACTGAGACTGTGGAACTCGAGCTCAATAGACAATATCAGCATACAGGCTAGATGCATGAGCTTGAACAGAACATTCTTGCGCACGTCGGAGGACAGAGTTAGAAAACAGGAGGAGGTTCGAGCATGCGTGGAATGACCTGGAGGTTGCACCCGGCTCTTCATAAAATTGCATTCGTGGAAGTTTTGAAGGTGACATCGACGGGGATAGTCCACTGGGTGAAAATCCGCTCTCGGATTGGGGGGAGCCAAGATAGACGGAGCGGGGTTCTGACTTACTTTGCTTCCGACTGTGGTCGACTCGGCCGCATCGTAGGATTTTCACAAAAGCCTGCCTAAAATTGTGGCTCATGCCACCATAAATCAACGGGTTGATGGCACTGTTGGCGTATGCGAGGTATGTACACCAAAATGAAAACGTGGGAAACCAGTCCGGGAGCTGCAATAAAAATGGAGTGAGTATGCGTTATTCATCCCTGCAATTATTACGCTCAGCTCGAGGTCGACTCTGAATTTTGGCTCCCGCACCACGCCCGACGCACGCACAGAGATACATTGATTCGGAACGACGCCTAAGATTTCCGAACCATCGAATATCCAATCAATCCCTCGAGCATCGCAAGTCGAAGACTTTGCGGAAATTAATTTTTCAGGAAGATCCTCCATCGCACCGGGTGAACGATTTTTGCTGAGAGATCGATGCCAGGAAAAACGGGTCTCGATCCACGGAGCGTTCATTAATATTACAGTGAGCCGCGATCTTGTCCGCTGACCTAGTATTCCACAGGCGACCAGGCCACTCATTCATTCAGGAGGACGTCGTAAATGTACAGTGGCCTTCAAAGAGCCTTCATCGTGGTGTCCCAGGAAGAGACGACTCTTCCAAATGAAGCGACGGAAAAGGCTGCGCGATTGCAGTTCCACCCTAAATTTTCAGCGCGGGACTCTGCGGTCACTCGTCTTCCCCCAAGAGGAAGGGAGGGAGTGTTCATGAGTGGGTCCGGCAAGGTAATAGGGAAGTCAAAGAATCCTTGGATTGAATCAAGGAACCAGCTTGCAGCCAAGTCTAGAGAGAGAGAGAGGAACGAATCGTGGCCATCCATTGAAGGTCCCTGAAAAATTCCTGAGGACCCTTCAGAACTCTCCCTACCGCTCTGGGAGGACATCGTTTGAAAATAAAGAAGACCCTCTTCAGCGACCGATAGGAAGCGGCCAGACCCGCGCCCAAAACTAATACAGGAGGGCATGCTTAGATCGATGCGGCAGGTCCTGACATCGTGATGGCTCACACGCGCTGAGATTCTCGACAAGCATCCACTCAAACCAATGCGTCGACCACGCTTTTCGATAAGTCAGGTGAAACGTTCGGTTTCGATTTCCATCCCGTCTCTCGTCTCATGTGAGTGAAAGGAGCTAAATCAATAACGGAATCGCTGTCGTCGGAGGCGTGATGATTCAGGTGCATGCTGAGGATTCAGGAGTTGTTTGGTTGAGTAGGCACGTATTCAATGACTCCCACGGAACCTCCCGGCATTCAGATTCTTGACAACATATCGTGGCAGCGTCAGCTCCTGCCCCCGCACGCTTTTCCAGATATTGAGTCAGAGCCGTTCGTCGAGCCATGCGTATTTCGAGACTTCGATATTTGCTCTTTCCTCATTTCCGTTTATTTGTCAAGACGCGACAACCAGCAACCGGACAAGCTTATCCGAGAAAGTCACTCGCGCTCCTAGTGAGGTTCTGGACATCTTCTTTGAACAGGGGAACTCTTGTCCCGAATCGGACTGTGCTTCACAATGACGCCTGCCGCCACGTAAGCCTCTAATACTTTCGGCGAGTTTCGGACCCATCGGAAACTTCTGCGATTACAGCCGAAAGCTGTATTTCTTTCCGCTAGCGACTCCCGCGGCTGTTGAGCTCGGAACGAAACTGAAAACTCCGGAAGATCAGTTTGACCGCTACTGCTTCAGGGTTTGAAGGTTGAAGGCTGCTTGAAGGTTTCCTCTCGCGCTTTCCCTGGAAACTTTTCGAATCCCTGAGCTCAGTGAGCGCCTGGACATTGGGAGTCATGCGTGGGTCGACCCAGTGATGCATTAGAGTGAACTCAAGCCTTTGCGGCGGATACCAGTGATCGTCCGGAGAGCTCAGATGAATTTCGAGACTTTGAATTTTTTCTTTCAGGAAGAAACTCCGCAAAGGAATAATTCAATTTTGAGACTCAGGAACCGGGTCGGACTTCAAAACGAGAATATCTACGCTGGAGTGATTCTCTCGTAAGCCTCGGGCTTCGCATTCGGGCCTGCTGCCACTGCTGCTCTGCATAAGCCGGATGATTCCGCGGCCTGGATTCAGGCAAGAGCGATAAGGGAGGTTCTGCTGCTCGACACTCCACCTGTGCAGGTTTCGCTACAGGGTACCGCTCTAGATACGGGAGTGTCTCTGGCTAAGCGTGAGCGCTATCACTGGTGAGGATTCAGAGGCGCTCTATGCATATCCCGCATGCTGACGCAGTGGAATCATCGCGCGCAAAAGACGACGCCGTGAATCTGGAGTGAGGCTCCGCATTCCGCAGCGCCGGAGTCACAGGGGGAAAAGCCTCATTCCTGCTACCCAGACCGGCCGTATATGTCGTGTTAGATATGCTGTCTCTCCATAGGAGAAGCAATGAGGTCAAGAGATCGTAGGATCACTCCTATGCTCTGTATGATTTCAAAATTTCATAATTTATCCATTTGAATGCGACGTGAACGATATGTCAGACAGCTGTGTTACCGCCGCGGCATTTCGTGCAGTCGCTCAAAAATTCGTGTAGAGCCCCTCCCTAGACCTCCTCAAGCTCGATACTCACCGGCATGTTTCCCTCGCGGAGCCTAGTGAATAGAACCATCACTTGGAAAGGGCACCAGCAGATGATGAAGGCTCCAAGAACGACGCAAGCCATTTTCACCACCTGTAAGGGCAAGGATCTAGTGACTTTCCGCTTCAACCGAAGCTCTCGAAGAGGCCCTCCACCTCTGGGTCCGAGTCACGGAGCATCGGAGGCATCCCGTTCCCTTTCCCCGGGTCTTAACTCATAGAGCAGAGTTCGGGTTGGGCCTCCCGAAAGGTTCCCCATGGTAGTTTTTGCCTGGGAGACGCTCACTAGGCTCTCTTGAGGCTTGACGCCATATTCGTGGGCTTCGAGAATAGAAGCGAAGAAGTGGAAGTCAGAGCCGACCCGACCAGCTTAGTTCGATGAGGATACGCGGAGCAGCGTGTTCTACAACGAGCATGATCTATGCGCATAATTTATCACGTCACTCGAGCCAATTCCATTAAATGTAAGAGACCTCTTCATGGAAGCGATCCATTCGGGATATGCTCATTGAACCGATTCCCTGAAAGCCTCTCAACCAGTAGAAGAGAAGATCGATTGAATGCCTGATGAATGTCCACATGGATAAACACCGAGAGATGGAGGATGATGCGAATCGTTCTCATCAATAGTCAGTGGCAAGCATTTCCCGATCAGGGATCACGCTTCTTCGCCTGCGGCTATTGAACATGAGGCGGCACGACAAGTACTGCATCACAATAGCGCAATTTGTGGAGGACCGAATTCTCGGAATGAAGTGGAACCTGGAAGCCGGTTCCCGATGATCAGGCTACGGATGCCCAGCGCCTAGAGACTCGAGGACTCGTTCGTTCCTTTTTCTTGGGAAGATAAGGTCTCAGGTGAGAAGCTCTCGACCTCGATTCGCCGAGCAAGGACTTCGACAAATAGAGTAGTGATTCGAGCTTGGGAAGTGAACCAAGTCCGGGGGACCCTAGTATTCCTTGATATCATACCTACCCCGGATCATTGATTTCCCCCCGAGATGGGGGCCTCCAGGAAAGGCTTTCCTCAGGTTGCTCAAAGACCTCACCGAAAGCCCCGCGTCTGCCCTTGAGCTCTGCGTCCATTCCCAGTCGAGCAGCATCGGTCAACACTCAACACTGCGCCGCCGCCCCGGAAGAATCACTCATGATGAGAGGACAAGGAGGTGGAGATGTAACTTGATTCTATTCGTCGAGTGGCTTCGGAATGAGCTCGCTTCCGGGGGCCTTGTCCGTTTTCAGCATATGTAGCTGCCAACTGGACCTGGCGCGGTGAAAGCGTCTTTTGCTCATTGGTTGAATGCTTATGGCTTCGCTGTCGTCGCGCGGAAAGCGAGATATCAATCTACTTCCTTCGGCCTGACCCGGGGCCTCATCTTCGCTCTTGTTTTCATAACCTCGATGTCTCGTCTCACAGGCTTCCCGATCGATGATCATGTCATGGGGCTCTATTCGATCGAACCGCTAAGTAGGACTCGTTCCAATTCCTAGGTCACCTCGTCGTTTCGATCCGCAGAGACAATAGGAAAGGATCGTTCTGAAATGCGGAGCCGTCCCGGTTCAATCACTTAAATGAGAATATGTAGTTCGTCAAGACGAATGCGATTTGATGAGCTTGTATATCTATAGTTTCAGAGCTGACACACTCCAAGACGCCCAGGACCTGGTCTGTTCCATCTCCTGCTCTCTCGGTAGTCATGACGGGCGTACGCCCCCCGGAGAGGACGGAGCTACACAGTGAGTAGAACACACTGTCGAGATGAAAACGTGGAACACACCAACGAAGATAGCTCGTGGAGGAACGAATTAACTTTTCGTAGCACGCCCGGACTTGAAATCGTCGATGTCATACGAGGGGAGAATGGTGATCCAGATATCACTCTCACATTCAGCACGACGGAGTAGTATTTGTTTATAGGCGGAGGGACTCATGACGTCGAGGATATCGTTCATTGTCGTGACGTCTCTAAGGCTTTCTTTACGCTCGCGGAGCCAGGTGCGCCCGATCACAGACAAGATTCGAGAAATGGAGTTGACCGGCGGAGCTCAAAGGGGAAAAGGTCACGCTCAGAGCACTCTAGTTTGTCTAGCTATGATCGCTAGCCTAAGTGAGTGAATCTTCTTCCAATTCGATCGCAGATAGAATTTCGCCCTGAGGAAGTTATTCGATTCGAACAATGAGCCTGCATGAGAGTACATTTCCCCCCCCCCTCGCGCAGCTGCGTTCCTTGCCATCAGCCCCTGCCATTTCGGCACGCCGCGCCGGGGATGTCGTCGCAGGACAGCACATGAGCAAACTCTGTTCTTTTCACGGAGCTCCGGAAACATGAGAAAGAGTTCCCCGTCCGTCACAATGGCTTCCTCTCAGGTTGGAGCTACAGCAACTTCTCTCAAATATCCGGTAATTCCATAGTCTGTCAATATCCGACTAATATCGACGTCGTAAGGACCGAAGACGACGAAGATCTTCCCGAAATCAAGCGATGATTTCATGAATGAAATGATTCTCGGATGTACCTCCATGCTATGACGTATTGTACATACACCACGACTGATGATACTTCGTACATCGTCATCGAATTCCCGGACGCCATAGGGTGAGCTCGCTGGTAGGGAACAGCGAGCCGATCGGATCTTCAATGATGCCCCGGAGAGCCCCCCGTGAGAAGCTCTATCCTAATAATTTGCGCTCATGAACTGAGTGCGAATCAGCGAATATTCCATGAGAAAGTTCTCCCATCGGCCCATTGTATTCTCTTGATCATTGCAGAGCCTATGGAGGGGGGGGGGTGGGGCTGGGCACCAGCATGGAAGACGAGAAAATTATAACTCGATGCTACATATTGGTGGAGAGTTTGAGACTCGCGACTCACCCGTTTCCGAGCCCGATAATGAATCGTGGCCGCTGTCGAGTTGCCATTCGAGTTCAGCGTGATGTCTGGTCGACCCCTCCAGAGGAAATATACTATCATTGAATAGGAAATCGTCATAATCAGAACCGGCACGAAAAACAGCGTGACGGTCACACCGATGTAGTAGAGAGTTTTATGAGGCGACGAGACAACGCATCGATTGAGGTCCGGGCTCCAAACACTTTCCTGAGGCCATGAGTCCCCACAATACGTCCGAGCTGCATCAGTCCACTGAAATGAGAAGAAATCAATGTGTTATTCGATGTTTCTCCGAAATCGAATCAAAGGTCATGGACCTCGCCGTGAAGGTAAACTGCAAGCGTGCCGCCGCGAGGCAATAGTTTGGCTGCAAGGCGAGCCGTAATGAAACTCCAATTAACCGCGGATAAACCCGTGCTGTCGGACCGAAGTCCCTATAGCGCTCGATTAAATTCATTAAAAAGAAAACAGCAAGGCTCCGACTCGATTCGGTCTCGGATCTTTAATGCCATGCGCTATTGCAAGAAGTTTCGAACCGAGCCCGTCCGAGGTCTCGTTTGTGCAAGCTGAGCTCTCAGGCGCGATCCGAGACATGTGGAAGCCGAGCCTGACGTCCCGAAGTTCGTTGCGGCGACCCGCGTGATGTATCTCTCATCAGGATTCTGTGAGCCGCCGGAGCCTTCTGGGTCGATCCAGGGTCGGAACCTGACCACATCGCGAGGCTTTTTCCTGGTGGGCTGCATCGAATCCCTCCTCGCCTGCCTAAAATATAATTGTGGAGCCGTCATCGAGAAAGGCTTCAGCAACATAATCGCTTCCCGAAACACGATTCTCAGACACGGTAGATGGAAGTCCGATTGCTGAGTCGATGTTGTAGGAGTCGGTGGAGATGGTCTGAATTCAGAGTCTGTGCAAACTCAACTTAAACTTCAGTCTCGCTCTTGGAACGAGCGACACTCCCATTCGTGCGCCGCCATCGATTGAGAGAGCTCGCAACGAGACTTGAGCTCGTTCGTTCGACAAGATCATTTTCGTCAAGCATCGGCTCTCATGGAGACTCTGATATTACTCATCGCAGATATTGGTGGATTTCCACTGTAGCTAATTTGGAGGAGCGACCTATAGGGATCATGCTCGGCTGGGTTCATCCCGGGAGGATGAACTCGATGTGGAGAATGTCCCATTGGAAGTCATTCGTGGGAACGGAGGCCAGGCCGGTGGCCTTTGACCCCGATTCCCGAAGCACACCCCTGCTCTCATTAGCGGCGTGTTTTGGCTCCAGAATCGCTTTCTAATGAAGCACTTGAAGCGCGGAAAACCACTTGACCGCAGCGCTCTCAAATCGAGTTCGAGGGGTCCAACTGCACCAAGCTCAGGGTCAGTCAGAACTCAGAACCGAATAGGGTCTCGCAGGATTTGAGCCCTTTTTCGAAAATCGCTTCGGCGTCCTTTTTCAGGAAGCTGTATCTCCGGAACGGTTGGTCGCAGAGCGACGATTTTTTTTGCGGACCTTTTTCCCTTGAGATAAGACTCTGTACGGAGTTTCAGAGTTGCTGATTAACTGTAAGTACATATGTTTAAATGCCCGAAAATTCTTTTTTCATCGAATGAGCCCAAGTGTATTCTACCACCACTCGAGTCGGTTTGCGGAGGCTCTATCTCGAATATCTACAGAACGGTTGGTCGTACAGAGCCGAGAAAACTCCCTTGGGAATCGCAACGGGGACTTCCCCCTAAAGATCGCGTTAGGTATTGGAGGATGCCATGAGTCACGGGATATTCACGCTCCGAGTCTGCCGGAGAAGCGAGAGTATTGATTTATTTGTAGCTAGATTCGTTCAACTCTATGGGACATCGCTCAGCCTCTAGTCTTGATCCGTCTCTTCTGCCGACAATTCCGTGTCACTATCCCTCCGCAAGAAGAGATTCGAGAGCTCCTCCGCAGGACTTGGGATCAACGGAAGGTCCCGCGCATGCCGATCCGAATGCTGGTAGAATCCAATTATTGGGCTTATCCAATGAAAAAAAGTTTTCGGGCATTCAAACATACTGAAAGTTGAGCAGCCACTCTGAAACTCCGTACAGAGTCTTAATTCGCTCCCTCTGATCAGCCATCTGATCAAATGGCTGATCAGAGCCATTAGATCTGATCTGCGCAAATGAAAGCTCTGAGACTCAGCTTCCAAACGCGTTTTTATCGTCGCTCTGCGAGCCTCCTTTCCGGGGATACAGCTTTCTGAAGAAGGTCGCCGAAGCGATTTTCGAAAAGGGGCACAAATCCTGCGAGACCCTTTGACTTTGAGTTGGGAAGCATCCGGGACGGTCTCACGGCAAATGAAATCACTCCCAAGCAGCGCCGCCTCTCCGGTGGAAACCATTCGGGATCTGAAGCGACCCCGGGAGCTTATCTGAATTTTTATTTGACTTCCGGATCCTATCGCATAACATAAATGGCGAGACAAGGATCTCAATTGTGCGGGAGAGCTCCTCTGGGACGTATCCTCCGCCGGAATGAACATCATTCACTCTTTGGTCCCCGTTTCGGACCTGGGTTCTGATTCGCACTGAATCTACTCAAGGGTAACGAAACTCGGAATCAAGGAATGCAATTGCTTCCAGCGTTCCTCCCAGCTTCACCGATTCCGTTCGTAGGTGGCTACCGCAACTCAGGAGGTTTGTCTGGCATTTCACGCGAGGACGACGATATCGAGAGAGGAGGATGTAGATTGCAGGGTAGCGAGCCGGGACATTGGAAGCAGTTCTAGGTGCTCGATCTAATAATATAGTAAAAGCGTCCGGATCGTCTGCTCCTTCTCCCCCGTCGCAGTAAGTGCGGTCTTCGTATCGGATGAGCTCCATTGTCTGGCGAGACCGCTCTCGCAAGGATCGAGATTAAAACAAGTCGCAGCCGGCCAGCTCTAGCAGCTACAATAAGCCGGGAGCAGAGGACCTTTTCTTCTCACTCGAGGAATCGGGACACAAAAGAAGAACGTGCCGACAAAGACTTCGCCACGGAGACCATGGGACAAACAGACAGAGTTGCCTTAAGAGCGATAAGCCCTCCTAAGCAATGCCGCTCGATCATGGCACGTTAAGACAAGGACTTGCCATGAATGCGTGCTGGATTTACCGCTACATTGTGCAAACTTCTTCTGCCGCCCGATCTTATCCCGGTAATGACCGAGAGTGTTTCGTCCATGATTATGATTAGCATTGCAGCAGTGAGGATATTCCATGGGAACGCCGCTCCGGCAAGCGCCGTGTCCTTTCTATACTCGGAGTTGGGTTTCGTTGCCAAAGCAGGATCGGAACCGGCGAAACTTGATGTGGTCTCTCTTCGTGTCGGTTGCGGGAAATAAGTTCGACCTTGAAATCACCGGACTCGAATCATTCGTGAAAATTCTTGACGTCCCATACCAGCCCAATATCCTCCTGATGGTCGCTGGGATTCAATCACAAACCTTCTCGAAACGGGAATCGAACTTTATTTGTCGATTCCAAACCGTGCTTGTTTATCGGCGACTAGCGTAGATCCGAAACTCATCGAGCGAAAGCGGGCCCACGTTGCGAGATACGATTGGAATTATCCGAAGTCGATTCCCCCCTCGTCCCCGTTCACCGAACGGTCCGTGGTCTCCTCTATCCGGCGTCTGTGGTTGTCTCCTGCTCCACGAAAGGTTCGTTTGCCCCTCCAATTGAATAGTTGCGGGACATGGACATTTAATGGAAGAACGCACTCTGGAACTTGGAGGAAACAGACTTTGCTCCTCTGCTCTCACTTTCGCTGCGCCCCGATTCGCGCTCCCTTCTTCTCATGCCTTCCGAGCCGAGCTAGACCTTATTGTCGTCGTTCTCGCGCCTGCCCTTCGGGGAGTCGATACTTTCCCCGGGCTCCCGGCCGCGATCCGCCGATACTGTCGACGGATCGCCCCTCGCTCGAGCGGGAGACTTTGGCCGAGAAAGCCATCGATTAACTCTCGATCGAATCCAGAATATGTTTCCCTAAGGCGGGTGGAAAACTTAACGGATCCCGCTTCGTCCTCCCCGGGATTTCCGCGGAGCGACTCCCATTCCCTAAATTTGACCAAAGAGCGCGCCAGGCCCGGATCCAGGACTCAACTACTAATTTGGAGGGATATCCGGACAAGGTATCCCCTGTGGAATGAAATCCTCCTGTAGTCTGCTGGCGTGGTAGGCGAAAGACGGAAAACTATAGAAGCGAGGATTGATTGGAGGCTTGGGCAAAGTAGAAACATAAAAATTCAGCACCTCATTTCCCTCAAGATAGAAGCCTTGCACCGGTGTAAGTTTTTCGCTCGTGTGATGGACAACTTTCCGGGACAATATTGTACAGCTCCAGGGGTTTCCAAAGTCGTGAGAGTTCGCTGCATGATCCAGTCCTTCTGAAAGATTCCTGCAGGACTATCCGTGGCATAGAATCTCACGCAGTCAGTGGCGGAGCGGATACTGATCAAACATATCGGACATCGGAGCAAGCCGTTCGTCTCATCGGCGAGGATCGAAGCGCCAAACAAACTCGGGAGAAATTATCCCGCGAGGAAAATTCGTTTGTCGTCAAGTGGGGTATCACCTTGCTCCAACAGCCAGCGTGGGCGTTTGAGGTTGGGACCAGCTGTCGCGATCTCGATCAAAGTTTGCACCGCGACACCCTCGAAGCCAAGTTCATTGTTCTGACCTCCGAGCAGCTCGGAACCGTCCCCAAAATTCTCTTCTCTGTACTAATTTCTGGTGCCCTCCGCAACTCAGACGACCCGTCTACTCTCGCAGACAACATAGACGAATATTCGTCGACATGCGATCACTTATTGCATATCCCAGCCATGGGGGGACCTTTGATCTTGTTGCCGTCGACAAGACCGTGACATATCGCTGTGATCGTGTCCTCAGCCACCTCCGAGCCAAAGAAATGGGATGCGTAGGCAGGGCGAAAACGAATCTTGCAGTGTCGTGGAGGGTCGTCACCCTCATCGTTCTCGCTGGCGGCGTCGTTATGCTCATCTACATCATCGCAGGCGTGCTCGGTGAGAGACGTCCGGATTATGATCAAGGGATCCAGCCCCGCACCGCCGTCTTGCCACGCCACGCCGTCGCATGCGACAGGCGTATAGGGGACGTCCCATCGTCCAGCGCAACCGAGCTACGTCGGGATGGTCGAGCGGTTGAGGGAAGCTGCAAGCATCGGGTTGAAACTAACGAAGCCGCGGAGAAAGTGATTACAGGCGAACTATGAAAATTTTCTGCAATTGAGTTTCTGGGCCCGACTTAGGCGGAGCATCCCACCAGGAAGTTGGAAGGTTCCCGAGCTTGCGACCTCCCGTGGCTCAAAAGAAGACATCACGTAGATAGCTAATCGGGAAGGTCAATAAGATTGTCCATCAAACGGGATCAGAGGAGATTCTTCAATTTGCGGACAAGGATTGATAAGCTATAAATAACCTGTTGAACGAAGAGTTTGCGCGAACTTTGTTCTCTTTGTGATCTCATTTCCCGAGGAAAATATGACGTGTGTAGGCGAGACGACAATCGCGAATCTCTGTGAGATCCCGAGAAAGGTGGAAGAACGGCGCGACGGTTTTCCGTAATGACGTCCGAAGACATCCCAGACGTTTGGAAGACGAACAGGGAGCTTAAGTACACTCTAGTTATTCTCGCTGAGAGTCCTAATCCAATCGGCGGACGTCCAGACACGAGGAAACAGTAAGCGATTGTTAACAACGAGTGCTCGGGTCCGGGAGGATTGCCATCCCCGAGAATTGATTGTTTTGCTCTGTACTCACTGTCTACTTCCTGCGTCCGAGACCAGAAGACAACGAGCGAACGTTTTCGACATGCCCCATAAGATTCCCGTTTCAATGTCATAGAACAAAAAATAAGAGCCGCTAAGCGAGGCGTGCCTGCCACATCGGAGACGACCCCGCCGCCGCCACCACCACCACCATCATCATCAGCCGCGTGACCTTCATGGGACACGACGACGACAACAACGACAATCGCTGCGAACTCCGAAGCGTGCGGGAAAAGCGAGAGTACTGTTCCGAATGGCTCGGTTCGCTTCCCCGCTCTGCCGCTGACTGCATCTCGAGTTGCGACGAAATGGGTTTTCCAGAAGCGATCCCTAACATTGCTGCTGCGGTTCCTTTCTTCACCTCCCAGAGATTCGAAGCCGACTACTTTTGTTATCATTATACGAGGATATAACTGAGTTATGAGAAGGAGTTGCGACCATCACTTCTTGTCACATCGGATGGTTCGGGCGACGATATCTCGCCGCAATGGCTCACTGGAAGGATCGACTCCGAGGTCTTGCTCGCAGAATGCTCCTCGATACGAAGGCTCTGACAACGAGCTAGACGTTTCCGGACGACCACGACGGGATCATCCGCGCTGCGTCGCTGCAGATCTTCGCGACGTGAAGCTCCATCGAGCGTAGACTGATTGGATGTCAGCTCTATCCGAATCCCGAGACAGTTCTGCTTCGTAAGTTCTTCTGGCATGACGGAGATCCTCCGCTCCGATATTCAGAGTAACTAGCCGGAGCTGCCACCGCCGGCGTCCTGATGTGATGATGCGGAGCTGTTCCTTCCCTTCCAGCTTGTACGGAGCAAGTTCGGTCGTGTGAACTCCCTGATTTTGGGAGCTCGTTATCGATAATCGCGACCGCGTGTTTGTGTTCATTCCATCATGCAGCTTCTCGCCTGTCAGAGTGTCATTAGTTCGAACGACATCATCTTGCGAGCGATGTTTCATTTTTTTTCGTAAAAGCAGCTTGTCCTCAATGCCTGCCACTATGACTTGCTAATGATCGTGGAGAGAAGCCCGCAGGGAAGCCATCAGCCATCAGTGCTCCAAAGTCTTCGGTGCTGTAACAATATGTTTCCCCCCCCCGCTCGTCCCACGTTGACTCTTCGAGTCGCACAGCAGCGTCAACATGCTCCATGCTTCTCGGAGATACCACGCCGACCGATGAGGTGCAAGAAAGCGTTCAGGCACCCCCGAGGTTTTTCCGAGCCTCGGAGGGCTCTGATGCGGGTGCTGCTGAAGCGAGAGGCCTCAAGACTGACTGAAAGTATTCCGGAAAAATATCCAGTGTCAGACTGAGTGCGCTTCTACCCAAGGGAATCCTCGACCCCGACGCGAGCTCATCATGAAACACTGACGAGGAGAGTTTTCGTCTGATCGGACCGAATCATCGATCGATTATTATTCGTCAGGGAATAGAGGAAGCTTCGATCCCACTTCTGCTCTACATATTCCTCCGTATGGTCATTCCACGATGGCGCGATCGATTTGTCACACTGAGGGAGCCTTCTATCGACAAGAGCTGATACGGCGATGTCGTGCGGATCGAGGCTGCGGAAGGATTATTAAATGGTTTCATGGAAGGGTCCCGAAGATTCGACCGAGCCTTCCGGTGCCGCTCTGCTGCGGTTAGATGTGCGCACACGTAACATACAGTAGATGCCCACGACTCATTCGACACCTTTTGCAATACGTTAACATACGTCTGCGAACATATGCTGCGCACGATGCCTGTTTGTGGATACTCAAATTCGGAGCCAAGACCTGGTAGGGAGGACGAAGTCACGCGCGCTCCTCGCATTTGAGGTATCGAAGCTCTCATAGTTTATCAAAAGAGTACTTCGGGAAAGAGCCGTAGCTCGGGCCGGACCAGAGGAAAGTCTACCACAGACTTTTTCCCAGAATGCTTCAACTTGCGCCGAATAAGCCGCCCCGAGTAATTCCACATCTATCAGGTACTTCGAGTCTCCGCTGAAGGTTCGAGGAGACTCAAGAAGATTACGGGTGAAGTCTTCCCTTTAGAACCGAGCCCAACAACTCAAACCGCCGCCGCGCCGTTGTACAAACAAGTCTTCCTGACGGTGGACAATGTGACACCGTCGATTTTTCGTCGAGAACTCTCACACCTGTCCAGTCCAGCCACCATAAGAGCAATAGCGATTCTCGTTGAGAGACAGCGCGGAGTGCACCGAAAGACAGAAGCCGAAGATTGTCGGTCACAACTACGCCTCGCGAATTCCCGAAAATGAATGATCGGAAGTAGAGCTGAGGCATCGTGCAGCGAAACGGAAGACGCTCGCTGTTTCGAACGACTTCGAGAGACATGTTTCCGCTGGCTGGGTGAGGTCCAGCAGCTTAGGAGAACCCCTTCGCCGGACCGCTCCTCCGGAAGAATATTCGCGGGGGACCGAAACGAAGAAACGCAAAAGTACGATTGACGTCGCAAAAACTTCTCCGGGAACCACTTTCTCTAGGGTCAATCGTTGTTCCCCGAGGAAAATAATTGCGTTAGTCCCCACATTGACAAAGTGATAGATGATCATGCGCGGGATATCCGTCGGCAAGGCCCACCGGTGGCTTCTACGATGGTCGCACGACCATGACGTGACGTAGGTCCCCGGAGTGTGCTTGAGGTATTTGCGGCATGGAAATAGGATAATTTGGCCTCTGGGAGCGTTCTGCAAATCTGTGCGATGATCGTGTGCAGAAAACTAACGTTTATTCCATCTTGCTCGGGCACGGCATCGTTCCCTTCCGGCCTCGGGCTCACGGAGCTCTCACCGCAACAGCTGCTACCGTCGGCGCTGTTTGGCCACCGGTCAGACTGCTTCGTCGGGAAAGCCATAAAATACCTTAACACTCAACCGCAGAGCCAATATTGACTTGGGCGGAGTGACCGAAAGTCAGAAAGTTCCCAACAAAGAGCAGGAAGTGCTCGTTGCTTGCTCGGAACAACCACCTACCGTGGGAGACGATCAGGTGGACGAGTGAGCGCTCCGAGGCCGACCTCTGAAGGCTCGTAATCGTAAATCGTAGCCATGCTATTCGGCGGCAGATAATTGCCAAGAGCCGTATAATCGCCGAAAATCCGATCCTACCCCATGAGACCGAGACAACGATGCCGGCTCAGCAGCGCGGAGTCGACTGTCGGGGTCGGAAACCCGTCAGCCTAAAAATGGCGAGGACTTTTAGCTAATCAGAACCTCGGAGGATTAACTCGAGAGGATAAAATAAGGGAGTTCGATCCCTGATGGGGAAATCCTTCCGTGTCTGATGATAATTCCTCTTGGACATGAGGTGATCCGAGCGGATGAGAGACCTATCAGGAATGATATGACTTCGACTCGGCTTTCCACCTGCTCGGAATTTATGGGGCGATCGTTCCCGAAATGGCACGCAAATGAGCACCGGACACTGCAAGTGCCCGGACACGAACACTCTTATTACTCTGGATTTCCACGCAGAACGCGACAAAACCTCCACCTTCCCTTTGTGCCGCATATACGATGAATAATACACGTGACGTTGAATATCAAATTCAGCTCCCCGCTGTAAGGTGGAATTCATAGCCAAGGCATTTGTCCTGGTAGAGTCCCGGTAGAGAGCAATTCCGCCTACTATCCCGTGCCCGAGGATCAAACGAAAGGAATCCCGTGCCCGAGGATCAAACGAAAGGAATCCCGTGCCCGAGGATCAACGAAAGGAATCCCGTGATCGCTTGCCGATATTGCGTATCTATAGTTTAGAAGATAGGCCGAGGACGGGCTCATGCTCTGAAGGATTTTACACTTAGAGGATTCCCCCGGAGATAATCAGAGACTTATCGGCTCCTTCGAAGCTCCAATGATTCATCCTTACCACCGGCTGTCAGCACAAACGTGATAATTCGTTCTTCCTATGAGGTGTCTCCTTGCCAGACGTCTCCAGTCTTACCGCGCGCCATTCCGATTCCGTCGACTAGCGTAAACGATTCTTGCATGCGTCAAGAAGTACGCTGGAAGAACGTGTCAGACGTCGGGAAGCCGATTGAGATGCCAGCGGCCCCTTGCCCCGCTCAACGCCTCACAGTGACTCTCTCCAAACGCCGTGACAGCTGTACTTCGACGAGACCGGCCTTGGAGCAGCGGAAAGCGAAATCATGCTGCTTGATTCAAATGAATTCAACATTGCTCTCGAATGAGATTTTTCCTTGAGGAAGGCGTGACGTCCGATAGAATGTTCTCTCATCTTTGAAATTTCGGCATCTTGGACTCTCAAGCCGTCTCTGTCGGTCCTCGTCGGAAAATTCCGTGAGAAGGATCGGAACAATATTTGATCCCCTTTGTTCTAGGAATGAAATCGATTCTTGTCCCAAAAGAACTCATTCCGATCGGTGAGCGGAGGGTGGGTATCCGCGAGAAGCGCATCCTCGATTTTTTCCCGAAGTCTCCTCAATGGGATTTAAAATTAAATTCTTCAAGACGCAACTGACCTGAACGACGATCGGTGTCGTGTAGATAAGGAGCGGAGACGCTGCCGCCGCTGAGAGCATCCAAATGGAAGCGAGAACGAAATTCGTTCTCCGCTCCGTCGTTCTCACATGGAACGGGAACAGGGTAGCGACAAATCTGTCGCAAGCTATCGCCGAGAGCGTGAGAACGCTGCTCGTTACGGCAGTCACTGCAAAGAAAAGTTTTCGATTTAGAGCAGAGTGCAGATCAGGAAACTCTCTGATATTCTTGTGGAGAGGTGCGTGGAAGACACCTACGAGCGAGACTCGTCGCATCGAGACGAACCCTTCTGGCTTACAAATGGCGAATCTAACGTGTTCGGATAAACCTGACAAAATCGAGCCAAGCCCGGCTGGAATCGTTCGTAAGACGATGCAGCAATTGACTGAAAGTATACCGTATCTCGCTCGTTTCGCGGGGAATCAAAATTCTGGGGGCTGCCGTCGACTCGACCGAGGAACTCTAATAAATGACATTAATATTTTTCATTCAGAGCAAATCAGTATAGCCGGAGAACAATCGTCGCGAGGTTGCTCCAACAGGGGGGGGGGCGGGGACACAGAACTGAGCGACGCTACTTCTCTAACGCTCAAACGCAGGAATGATTTCCTTCTCGACTGTTCTTTGATGCTCCCATGCCGAGCGAATTCGATTAATTCCGCGGAAATTCGCGAGTTTCCTCCCCAAGAATTTCTCAAAAGTCCTGCTGGAATCAAGTTCGAGCCGTCGTCCAATGGACAAGAGAGGAGGAATAAAACGCGGACGCAATCGACCGAAGAACACTTTCAGGATTCCGATCTTTGCTAAGCAGGCTATCGTCGGGGAACGTTGAGATGACGGAGTAGAAGTCTAGAATAAGATACTTCACGAATCGCTACGAAGCCCGGGAGCGGAGTCGTGTTACGCAACGCCCCCCGTCCGGGGCTCCGTTGCTCCACGACTCTCGACCGGAATCCTTCGTGGCGAGGACGACTTTATTCGATTGATTTTTCTTCTACTCTCCAGAATCGGCTCTACAGAACGAGATAGATCGAGCGCGAACCGAGCACGAGGGCTCGAATAATACGCTGCGGATCCTCATCCAAACCCGGGAAAAACGCTCCCCAATGCTAATTAATTCAGACTCATGAGGAGCCCAATAGGTGATTGAAGGCCCCTGCTGTATCCTCAGCCACGGAGCGGCAGGACAATGAGTTATACAAACGCAAAATCCGGCGAGAAACGAGCTTCAGGGTCGCGGTGTCGGTCTTACGTCGGCAATGCCAAACGAGAAATTGCTTTTTGGGAGCAAGCGACACGTCAACGACATTTGCCGCACCAAGAGAGCATTGCTCCGCTCCAACGCTCTATCTCGGAATCCCTTGCTCATTTTTCTCTGATAGCAAGCTCGCAACGGTTCATTTATTCTTCTGGCTCGTTAACTGATTCCTCTATTGAGCGTTCGAACCGCAGCCTACTCGAAACGCTCAGGAAAGGCACCACAATCTCAAGGCACACAGAAACAAGGCTGCACTCAATACAATCTCTCTGATTCCACGATTTCCGATAGGGGCTTGTGATCCTATTCGAATCGACTTCTCATAATCTCTGAGCGTGTGTTCGACGATTCTCCCCGAAAGTCACCAGACGCTCAAGTCTCGATATCGAGCAAGATGGTGAGCGGGATCCAGCGGATTCCTTTCATGGTGCGTACGTATGTGTTGAGTGAGTCCCATAGTGGGAGGTAGATCTCGATCGATTCCGCCCGTACACGATCCATCGAAATCGGTGACAATGTGAGAACGTGGGATGTGATCGGATGGGTGGGTGAATCGCTGACTCGATATCCCGCAGATATCATTCACAACGGAATCACTCTTCGATTCGATATTTCTGGAAGCCTCCGCTGCGATCTCGAAGGAAGCCAGTGGGCCATTTCCGCTGCACACGGATCCCTCGGAGATGCTTTAGTCGTGTTTCTCGATTTCTCGCTAAGCTCAGTCGGTTCCAAGTCCCAGTCATATTCGGAGCCCCGCTGACTGATTCCGATTCTTCGATGAAGGTATCCTGCTCCACAAATCGTCATCGAGCTCTCCCGGAAGGAAAATTCCAAGGAGCGCCAAGTGGATTTTTCGTCTCCGAAACCTGGGACACTGTATCGCGGAACCCCTGGAGGAATTATTTCTCCTCGTGTGCCCCCTCCTCGAGAGAACTTGCCCTTTTCCGAGCAAGGGCCCAATTCCGGTGGATCTCAATGACATCATATTCGAGAAGAGAGGCTCAGAGCTTCTCAGAAAAGAGACAAACACGTCCGACAGGAGAAGACACCAGAAGTCCAGGGGTAAATATCGATTGACAGGAGGAGCTCTCGCGCAAGATGCGAACGAATCAGATTCGAATAGCGTGACGCAAACATGTCGGGACGCGCAAACACGCAGGAGGACTTCGCCGAGCTCCTAAGCCGGCCAGGGTCTAGGTCTCTGCGGGGTATGACTCCACTGGAGCCGAACACCGATCGAACTCGCTCGATCGCGGTGGACTCCGAAGTCGCAGCAATCGTAGGACGAACTTCTTGAAACTCTGCACCGGATACGCTTGCTATCGCCGGACACTCCACCCGGCGCTTGTTGCTCATCGGAAAACTTCGATGCCTCCAACTCCAGGAACAAGAATTGCGATGTCTCGATGCAAGTCCAGGCGACCGGAACAAGGTCTCACTAAAAGGACGGATGGGAAGGATGCAGCAGCTGAGCATAATTCACCTGTCAGGGACCACAGTTTTGTCAGCTCAATATGCATTAGGAGGATGTGGAATATTGAGTCGAGGGCAGGGTCCGTGCTTCCTTTGTAGGGCAAATGCCACCGTCTATATTGAGCAAAGTCGGAACCATCGAGATATTAGATTCAGAGGGAATTTCTGAATCAGCCGAAATAGGCAGGGCGGAGCCGCCCGCCCGATTCAATATGCTGGCTTGACCGTTATTAGCGCTCACGCCGCAGGTCGCTAATTCGCACTCAGTTCTAGCGTGAATGTTGGCTCCAATCATCGACTCAACGCGCCAAACTTCCGTCGCGTTAACTTTGTGCTCTGCAAGTTTTGCGCCTGGTCGAATAGGAGGCCAGACTCTCAAGATTCCACACCTGCGAGAGCGATTCGTCTCACGGGATGCGGATCATGAACCCGCAAGGACTGCTCGCAGGTTTCCGGTGATGGGTGGTCGCCGATACAGCTGTCCGGTCGCGAGGATCGGAATTACAAGCATTCTATGAATCGGATGATGGACGAAATTCCGCCCTGCGTCCTAGAAGGGCTTTATCATCTGAAGGGCGAGACCTCGTGAGGAATCCAAGGCGTTCCGCAGCGATGAAGTTTTTTTTGACAGATGTTTCACCTTGCTCGGCCCTGAATTTCCTCGGACTCAGGCTTCGAGAAAGTTGTCGCGGTATTTAGCTGGGCTCATGCAGATACTTGATGCTCTTCTACCTTAGATCCTCATCGTATTGTTCCGTGTGGCTGCGTCACGGGGAGGAATACTCGCGCCTCACACAGGAACCGGAGCACTTGTTGCGAATAATTAGGAGCTCAGCCGAGCGGAAGTTTTCTGCGGCGCAACACACGGTGCCGCGACTGCGGAACGATACGGTTCGGGTAGCAGCTGTACGACACAAACCCGCGAACCAGCTGCGCGATGCTTGCTCCATTCCCTCTTGAGATCAGCTGATAGGCCGAACGAGCGCGAGATCCCATGTTCCACGGAGGGAAAAAGCGTCTTTCGATCCTTCCAGGGACAAAGTTTCTTAGAACGTCGCTCAACTTGAACTTCAGCAGCGAACTAGCGTCGGAGTGTCTCTCGAACAGCCGAGCGGATTCCGAGACGCAAACAAAGTTCGAGGCTTGCGGATTCGGATAGAGTGAAGTTCTATTCTCGGCTTGGGATTAACTTTTTTCGTCGTCTAGAATCCGGTATTGAATTCTTCGAAGCTGTAGTGCCAGTATTCGATAAACGAATCGCACCCCGGAGACCTTCAGACAGCTCGAGTTCCTCGCTGCGATCTCTGGCTTTCTGCTTTCAGACTTCAACAGGACCTCATCCGTCGACTGTGCTCTGTGTGACGAGGTATTGCTTGGAGCGAGTCGTCGAGGCGCATCGAGAGAACACGCTTTGAAATGTCTTCTTCAGCTAGGACTCAAGGATTCGGATCCCACGATGCTATTACGATTGCCGCATAGAATTATTCTCACGGACGAGAAACTTCAAGTCTGATTAGGAGCTTCATTCATTTCAAATACGTCCTGTTGATTTGCGTGAACGTATGAGGGTCATTGAGACTCCTCACGATCTGCAGATGACTTCTGAAGATGGTCCTGATTGACTGACGCGCCGACTGCGAGGAAGCTCGATCTTAATCGTGTATGACTCCCGAACCATTGTCATCTCTCGAGACGATTCATTAAGGCCACGAGCCGCCTCCCGCGACGTCTGGGAGCGTCTTGATTTTCGCTGAACAAAGAGTCTCCAAGATTGATAGTTTTCGCTGCCAGAAAACGAGACGATCTCTGTTCGAGACGCCTGAAACGTCGCGACGAGGGAGTCTCCCGTATGCCCGAACAGAATTGAGCCTTCATCGATTGGCGCAGGACATGGTAAGAGGACACGTCTGGCCTCGCCTTCTGACGTCGTAAACGAGATCTCCCCTCGGGAGACAGAGAGCGAAGCACTCCGGTACTGGTGCGGAGCGGAGTGAATATACACCAAGTGGGTGTATATCCACTCTGCTAGCTGCCTCATAAACTTTAGGAGGGTTTCCCGTTTTCGGATGGACGAGGGAAACAAGTGCGAATGCTTTTTCCTCCCTCGTCTGAGGTGGCGAATTGTGTACCCCTATATCGAGCGCGGCGCCGAGCTGCAACATGATTCGGTGACGCATTCCCGGAAGGAAACAAGCTACCGAAGCTTTCGCATGGTACCTCCATTGAATGGATACTACGAAGGAAGAGAGAGAAACCTCTATTCATCGGATCTTATCAAAGGAAGGGAGCTACCAAGGCGGAGCGCGATGGCCTCGTTGGTTCACTGACGGGCCCGCATATTCCGAATTTTCATTGCGGCTCATGTAATCATTCGCGACGAAAGTCCTTCACGGGGATCCTCTCCCGAACTCAGTTCGAGCTTCTTCTCTGGACTTATTTGACTCGGAATGCATGGGAAAATTCAACCGACGACCATGAAATATCTTCCCAAACCCTCTCGGCCCTTCGAGAAATCGGCAGAGGCTATGTCTTCGGTTCGGTGTTCAGGATTAGTGATCTCGTGATTTCTTGCTCCTCTAGTCTTTCAGGATATATCGCTTGATGACGCGCGGGATGATTGATCGCAGAGAATGACCACAAAGCACAGCGAGGCACCGAGCGTCCGCCTCAAAATTTCTGCGAGTTTTTTTCCCAATGATCCAGACATAATGTGAAAACAACCACTTTTCCTTTCAGAGAGCGTGTCGGCTCGAAAGGCCTGGGTGAAGCAGATGAGAGCCACTCGTAAGTTTCCGACATGTGTCGGCCGTCTTTTGCGGGAAGGAAGAGTTCGAGACGGTGTCCGTCGAACATAAACATTTGCATAAGCTCTTCGACAAGTTACCCTTCCCGTTTTCACCGGTCGAAGTCGCTGTTCTTCAAGAATCCTCTCTCGGGAGACACTCTCCCTTTATTGTATGTATTATTGAATAACAGGGACATGGATTTCGATTCGATCAATGCAGACAGGGAGCCCCCCGAGAGAAACCTCGGCTGATAAGGATGAATCCTGTGACTTCAAATAATCGTACATATTTGTGTATCTGTAGGTGCGTATCAGATGGCTTCCGGGAGGTTGAGGAGAATAATTTTTCCGTTATCAAGTCTCCTGTGGGGAAACTCGGGGAGAATTCCATGAATTCCTCCGGAACGATATGATCGGCTCGGCGGGAATCCACTGGAAGTTACTGGATCCTTTCCGGGCAGTTATGCTAGGTTTCGGGTGTTTCAACGAGGGAGAAACCTCATCGCGGAGTCCATGTAGAGTTTCAAGATATGCCCAGAATTCGAAAATCTCCCCGACAGGTTATTGCACGACGGAGCTCGACTCGAGTCCACATCAACCTGAGTGACTCGAGACGCGCTCCGAGTCTCACCGAGACGGGAGCGACCTGGAAATCGACTTCACAAGTTCCGAACATGAGCGAAGAAATTTTACAGCTGGATCTTACAGCGCTCCAAGCTGGTGCGGTAGGGAGCGAAAGTGAGGATTTTGTGAGCGCTAGCGGAATTTATATGTTCGGTGGTAAAGTGAGTGAAGTAGGGCGAGATCCGGAGAGACCACGATGATACGAGGTTACTTCTAGGAACTTAGTTCCCGATTCAATGGCTAGACCATAGTGCAACACGGGATCTAGCTCCGAGAGAGGTTTCCGTTCCACCAGCTGTCCTTGGATCAAAGCAGGAGTCGCTAGCTTATCGACGCACAGTTACCTGGAGGACCCAAGGGACTCTCTGGGAAGAACAACCTCCGTCGAGATTCTTTGTTGAGCGAGTGATCTTTCCCGTGGGATCGAGCATATGATCCTTCCGTGTTAGGGGCGTACATTTCCTTGGCGCCTGCGGGATAGCGATCGGAAGTGATCGAGAGCCAAAATCAGTCAATTTACCCCATGTTGGGATTGGTCGCCGAGTATCAGGTCTCGTCGTAAGTTCGTCTACCGGTCTGCAGCTCTCTTCTTGGGCTCAATAATTTTTGGTTGCTGCCTCCTTATTACCCGGTGGAATGGAGACGGAAAAAAGGAGAAAACTGACTCGAGAGAAACCAGTTCCCCGGAGAAATCACGTATGGCTGCCAGACACCGCCGAATTTAATGGGGGCACGTTCGCACGCAAACATGCCGCGATTCGAATGCACTGACGGCCGCCGAGCCTGGCAAGGGTTTTCTGGCGGGCCCCGGCGCCGCTCGCCTCCCTTCGGAAATGCGTGGTCGAATTTAATCTCAAAATCGCAGCCCCGATATCCTAATGAGCTCGGATATCGAGTTCGACATCGATATTTTCGAGGAGTCGGAGTCGTAATGAATCGTCAGACGTTGGCTCAACAATGAAGTGACCTCAAATTACCAACATCTGACCATCGAGTCGGTCTTTGTGTATTTTATGCGCGGCTTCCCTTCTAGGGCGGACGCAAACAGCTCCCCATGACCGGAAGCTCGTATTATAACAATGACCAAAAACGGCGAGGCCCAGAAGAGGAAGCTTAGGCAGCGGGAACGAGACCGAAGACGACCACGGGCTTTCTTGTAGACGTTCATGGAGTCATGAAAAGGATTTCTAGACCCCCAAGTTCCGACACGAGAATAGAAAGGTCCGTGACAGGCATAAAAACAAACCATACCTTTTTACCAGCTGTCAGAACGCTTCTCTGGCTCAATGATTCAAGCTCTTATTTACGGTCCGATGTAGTGTTTTTCTAAGGTCCTCCCCGGATCGTTCGAGTGCTCTCGATGACTGCCCAGGCCAAGCGGTCAGACGAACCATGACGGCAAAACGATTCTGACGAAACTTCCCAGAGGAAGCGCCTCATTGTTGGCGTCAAGAACTTTCCCAAGCTCGAACAGAAGGGAATCCGGCTCCGTTCTCCGAGACTCGTGTGAATCCTCGCGAGTCGAATCCATCCAAGATTCTCCAAAGAGGGAGTTTCATTCTAACGGTCGACCGTCAGCTGCAAGCATGCTGCGGTGAGGAACGAAACCGAAAACCGGCCATGCAGCGTATCCTGATCTAGATATCGATCTTCGCTCCCATGCGGATCCGGTGACGCCGATAGCGATCGAGCTCGCAGGCGTGTATCTGAAAGTCGTGGCGCTGGACGGTCCCACTAATGGTAGCTTCCGATACGACGACGAGCTGATACAGAGCATTCTTAGAATACGGGGAAACGGTGGAGAATGCGTTAGATACGAAGTGCAAGAGAAATGGCGGAAGCACGGCGGAAATGAGAGGATTCTCTTGAAGGAGATACGCGGACATCATGAGTACATAATTCTCGCTCACTAAATCTACCGACTCGTCCTTAGGGCAGGACAGCAGCATCGTCCCTCAAGAAAGAGGATTTTACTCCGGTTCCGGAATCGTATCTCATCCACACAGACCATACACCTCCCGACTCCAAAAACTCCATGTGTCTCTAGACTGTGGGGTATACTCGAAAAATTATCAAAAGGATCATCACGGAGCCATCGATTCGGAAACTTTCTCCGCGCGAGGAATAATAGGATGGCTTATGTACAGATGCGTAATTGAGTTCGCCAGGCCGACTCTCGGGGATGCTTGTGTTTTCCCAGTCTGCGAAGTTCTACATACATGACATCCATTTATCAGAACCCGAGGATGATGCTTTTACTTATCATTAAGTCACGCTTCGTGACACGCTCCGGTGAACAACACGCGGCGGAGAATGAATGAGGTCAGCCCCTCCCCGAGTGTGGGTATCACTTACCACCAGGAGCAGGGAAACTCATGGAGTTCTTCTATACGCCGGTGATTGTTCCCATGCCTCTCACTGAGTAATCATCGATCAAGGCGTCGAGATCCCAGGAAATTCATTCCCGAGTTCCCGGGCGCCCTCCAAAATCTAGTGCTCCTTTGGGAGTTCCGCATTCGAGAGCTTTTTCGGAGAGCATCTCTCCGACGACTTCCGATTTTGGTAACCGACGATACTCGTCGCCGATAGTCGACGCTGCGCTTCGAATATCATCACAAAAGAAGCCCACCAGAATGGGGAGCGCTTCATCTTCCAGAACTCCAACAAGCAACAGCTTCCGGTATGTATATGTATTGTAAAGACTCGGATTGGGAAGGGAAAATGCTATCGGTTGAGCATTGTATGCCGAGACTTTCCCCTCCGAGACTCTCCGACTTTTGTGCTGTGAGGCAAGAAGACTTTCAATTCAGAGCTTTCCTGTCCTGTTTCGAGATCCTGTCCGGAATCCGCGTTTCTATCAGTCCCATATTCTACCGAACAGTGACGCCGGAATGACATGCCGGAGATCGTGCTGGGGGATTCTGGAAAACGTCACGCTCGGGGTGTATCGCCATCCCCTTCCGCGCTCGAGCCCTTGTTTACGATGAGCGGAGCGGAGTCACGAGTTGCCGCGGAAGGTTTCCGACTCACCTCGAGTCATACGATTCGAGGCGCCGGGCCTGACGCGTCTCCATCGGGATCGAGGAATTCCCACGGAGGGGTCTGTATGCAGCTCACGCGTCTCATGTCAGACCGCCCGCCCGCTCGGTCATTCCCTCTTGCATCAAGCCGCACCGTGGAAACAATTAGCGGGGATCTTTGCGCAGATTGGCAGCCTTTAGTGACACCTGTCGTAAGATTCGCGAGTATCAGGCATCCATACGAAGGGATCGTGACCGTAGCGGCTGAAGGAAAAGGACTTACACGAGAGAATTCCCCAGCGATTCTAGAACTACCATGAGACCTCCCGTCGCTCGATGGAGGTTGGGTACGACGGGCTGAGATCCAGAGCAGCCCATATAACCTCATCAAGTCAGATGAGCATGGAGCCGCAGGGGGAAACTCCGATAGGACGCATCCTGGGATCCCGATCGTTCCGAGAGAGGGCGCTGACGATCTGATCTCGAATCACAACATGCGGACATCGTAACCCTTTTCGGCAAGTTGCGAAACAGAAAACAACCGATTGCCGCCAATCACTACAAGAAATCCAAATTCATGAAGGTGAGCCCCGGCCATGGTGAGGGGAACGTGAAACGAGCAACAAATATCGGGCTCTTCGAATTCTGCGTTGACAATGTTCTCCCGTCTAATCCCCTCCACTGAGCTGCTGGACTTCGGCCTAACATTCTGGTTCCTATTGTTCATAACATCACAGAAGTAAAGGTAAGCACGCAAGGAGATAGAACTACCTCAGATCACGTTCAGGAACTCCATACATGGAGAACAGGCACGTTCTTCGAGTGAGTTCCTCTCGTCTATCTCCAGCGCTTCGTGAGTCTCTTCCGCTAATTATGTTTCGTCTCCTCAATTTTCCAGAGAGAGGGGGGGCGATCTAGGCAAAGCAACTCTCTCTGAGGAGACTCGTGGCCCGACGCCGTTCTCATTCCGAGTATTTTCCTAAAGCAACGGCATAACTACCGACCCGACCAAGCAATTGTTCCACGGCGACCGTGGCAAGCCAATCGCATTTTATCCAAATGAGGCACTCCAGAACCCTCCGTTCAGGATTCAAGCCACGCACGGAGGTAATCCTGAGACCTATTCAACTTGAGGATAGACCTCCTCTCGGTCGTCTATATGAACGGGGGCGAAGGGACGTTGCATGAAAGGAAGAACCGGAGATGCTGGGTCTACCCTCGCCCAATCCATCTGCGACGGTTTCACTGAACCCATGAGTATTACGTTGATAGAGAGGCTCGTCGGAGTGGAGTCTCCTACCTTGGGGAAAATATTCAGGTTCTCTCGTCTCGGAGCGGTGCAACTTTAGTTTTTTCTTAGAAAATCGCTGAACGAGAAGACGGTTCCCAGCTCCACTGGACAGTAGCCCTTACCCCTCTCACGGGAGCTCCGGACCCCTCGCGCATCGTTGCGTCACTCGGAAGAGCCCGGTGATTGTGAGAAGCCTAGCTCCATTCCCCTCATGGAGACACCTCCGAACTACGGTCCCAGCCTCTGTTCGATTTTTCGCGCAGTCTACCAAGGTCGAACAACGGATTCCGTTGTCAGCCGGATGTAGAGGCGGATCGTGGCTTTACGTGATCATGAGCTCTCGCGGATCCTCAGGAACAAACAGCCTGGCAAGGAATCACGTCCTGCGTATGTGTATTCAGGAGCTGATATAGAACGGCATCTTCAATGAGCCAACGAGCATAGGGGAAAGCGTTTCGCGAAACGGTCAAATGAGGTGGAGCGCCCCGCGAATCACGTCTGTGTACTGGCCTCGGACTCTCTTCTCCTCAGTCCGTGGCAAACTTGAGCTCGATCATAGCCCCCTTGCCAGCGAATGACTCAATAAAACTTATCGCTCAGCCGGCACGTCGTGTCCATGTTCTTCGCTCGCAGCCGATGTTACAGATAAGCGTTGACCTCGAACTCCATACGTTCACGATATCGGATGGCTTAACATATTGGGTTTTCGCTTGTATCGAGACTGGAACTCGCGCAGAGAGGGCATACATTTTATTCATTGCGATACTTGTCCGACATTATCACGTCAGACCTATCAGAATTTGGTGGACCGTGAAATAGGGGACTCGGTAAGAAATCCTACGCAGGACAGGATGAAGCATCACGACAAGGCCGCCACCCTTTCGCGATCGTCGGAATGAGATCCGAGATGATTGCTGCTAGAGACAGTTGTAAATCGCTCCAGGGGTGACAGTTGTGAGCATCGCTAGTTTTCTCCATTCTTCACATCGCCACAGTTCTCAGCGTCGGCCATGGCAGGGTGCGCTTATTTGCTTTCGACATCCGGCGAGTCATCCAGGCGGACGAGTCTGATGGAAAATCTTGTCTCACACAGAAGAAGTAGGTATTGACATCATGTACTCAAATGAGCGTCCTCGTTCTCTGTACTAGGGCCTCGAATGAACAGGTCGGCCGTAATTCCACTCTTTCTGACGAGGAAAGTAGCCCCGTAATCGAATTAGGCCCAGAAGTAGAGGTCACGGAGCTCGCGATTTTCACTCCAATTCAGGAACCCCATTCTCCTGCGGGATGCGCGTGACTAGAATCGGTGTAAAATCGTCGTGACAGGACTATGAACAAGGAATTCCTCCGGATTTGAAAGTCCTGCATGAGGATCACGCGAACGAGTTGTTTCGCTACTCGGGGCTCCGCACTCGTTCGTCAAAATCAGTGGAAGCGAAGAACACCCAACAAAGCAATGGTGGGTGTTCCTCTGAGGGGCTCAATGACAAAGAACTTCGCATCAATCCCCATCAAGCAAATCTCACTGAAGACGCTTCACAAGAGCGACAAAAGAAGCTCCCGATACGGGCCGACTCTCGATGAGATATCTCAACAAGAGAGGGATGGCGAGCTATTAGGATTTTTCGATATTTCTCCGTTCGACGTCGTGAATCGGTCCTCTCTCGCATCGGTCCGGACCGCATCGCCTTCCCGAAAATGCGCCCGATGACTTCATCGCAGGTTCGTCAAGCTTTCAAGAATTCCACAGGAGAGATGCTGAGCGATCTTCTGCGTTAAAAAAATACTCGAGAGAGGATATATCCACGCAGCACCTCGCGTGGATTCTCCATGATATATCACTTGATAAATCCGTTAAGTTCTTCTCCTTCGATGCGAGATAACTCACTCTGAACAAATCCTTCGACACGACACATGAAGCCTCCTAGCACGTAGGAGTCGTTAAAATGTTTCACCAGGTAGGTCCACATGCAGAACATTGCAATGAGCGCATCGGCGAATGCTAGATTCGATAAGTAGAAATTCACCGTAGTTCGCATCGAGCGATTCAGCAGCACCGTGAGAACTACACCCCAATTCCCAACGAGAGACGCGATCAGAGTCACCACGTAGATCATCACGCACAGGAGGCCCATCTTCTCCTGGGGGTCCGTTTCGCCGAACTCATAATAGCTGAGATTATAAACATAGTGCGGAGCATGCTCCGGCATAACACATTCACTCCAATTAACCTCTGATTGAGGAAGCTCCATACTTTAGCCGGGCCTCCGTCATGGGCTTTCGGATGTTGTTGGGCCAGTCTCGAAGTGAACTTGACGGTTTCGCGCCCAAGCTCTGAGAGAGAGGCAAACCGGCTGTCCCCTCTCACATGCGTCCCTTACCCACTCACCCTATATAAACGGTGTACGTCGACCATCTGCGACGGTTTTCCGTCGCAAGCGACCGGCCTCGCCCACCTGGAGAAGTTGACTACCTGGTTGCGAAACTCAGAATGGAGCGATTGAAAGGTCGAATGTTCGGACCTCGGGATTACGTGAGGCTTCCCCACGGTCGTGAGGGGCCCTTTTGCGGCTTCGTGTCATGCGAGGTTGCGATAAGCCAAAACTAGGACCTGATAGCTTTTTTTTTAATACCCTTCGTAATGTTCACACCGCGGAAGCTTCACTTCAATCACCTCTCCGCATTCCCTCAGAGAGGAGGCAAAGGTTGAACTAACGGAAGTCACCGGTGTTCTCCCCGAAGCCATCATCTCCGGGCTGACGCGACGCGAGGAGGGAGAACGAATATTTCTGTCACTGTCCGGTGCCACTCCGTGCGGGTGAGGGATTTCCTTTTCGGATTGCCGGAAAACTCCCCTATACGTCGAGATGATACTCGATTCCGGCGGCTGAGAAGCTCTTTTCCTTACTCCACTCTTCCGCGTTATTGAATCAATGAATGTGGAGGGCGGCTTTTCCCGTTATTTCCGAGGCGCGTGATCGATTTGCATTTCCGAGCGATTCAATCAAATTCGAGGCTTGCCTGTGTAATCGTCCAGAAATCGGATTTGAACTTCTCGCGGAGATTCAAAGGAAACAAGTCCGCCTAGCTGGGAAACCCCTTTCGGGAACTTTCTCAAATAATTGGACGATCAGCCCATCCCTGAGTGAGATGATTCCATTATGGCGTTTAGTGACGAGTTTCGCCAATCTCGAGGGGGGGGGGAGGGGGGGGGGAGAGGGGCTAGAAAAAAGCAATCGAATCGTGCGAGCCCCCGGAGCTCGTCTGCATCGAATGATTCGCAAAAGTTTCCGAATCGACGCGAGAGACATGAATGCAGAAGCCTTGGAGCTGCCGCGCCGCTTTCGATCGCAGATGGACACCAATTGGCCAGGTTTTCCCGGAGAAACTCTGAACGTTGACGTTCAGAAATTCTCCAGCCTGCGCCTGAACCAAGACCAACGAATCGGCAACAGATCGATAAAAGCCCAGATACTAATCCCGGAGCCATTCTAATGCTTTTACGATTTTATTCCAAACGAAGGTGCCTTGCATATGGGAGACATCGGAACCAAGGACAATCTTTGAGCACCCTCACTCGTAGTCGGAGGAATCAAAGTGAATTGCTGGAATTCGACCCCTTGCTCCGTGGAACTCCGAATCGATCGGCCCACGTTTCAGGACCAGTGGTACGCTGTTCGAAGGACGACTCCGACAATCATTAGATGGTTCATATTTCAAACGAAACTAGGCTTCACGTGCCTCATCGGTTTTCAATTTCTCTCCGACCGCTTGTCCGCGGAATCATGACTCGATGTATTATAGATGGCATCTGACCTGAACATCATGAGCGCACCGTGTTGGAGCATTGAGGTTTCATTTGCGACTGATCTGCTCCGGCTCCGTTCCAACAAGGATTGACTTTATTTTTATCAGGAATGAATCCGCGGACCTGAACGAGAGGTTCTCCCGCGTCTCGCAAGCCTCACCTCCATCGAGAATGATATTGGCGGATGGATCTTAGGAGCAGACCAATGAGTATTGTCGTTTCTTCAAACGCCCCACGCCATCCCGTTGCTGCAGTCGGAGTCAAATCGAATTCGACTTCGGAGAAGCAGGATGCTCAGAGAAGTTCTTCCAGATAGGGAGGAGCGATCGATGCCGAGAATCTCCTCGCCCTCCCATTTTCGGATCGGATGTTTCAATCGACGTCGAAGCTTCCAGAAATCGTTTCAGTTGTCCTTTTCTGTACGGGAATCGGAGACACTGGATCTCCCTTACAAGTGGTACGTCTGCATCCTGGAATATTTCTCCTCTAGACGGTGAGAACGAGACGGGGCATCCTGGACTCCCATCTTGTGACTGACGGCTGAGGCTTCAATTTTCTCAGGATGATCTCAGACCCGACAGACTCCTTCCATCCTATCTGTCTCAGCATGTAATTGAAGATGGAGCCAAACTCGAAAAACTTCAGAGAGGAACAGGGAATCTCAGATGTACGGTGACACTTCGATCTCCGTCGATTTTTCGTTTCGAGCTCACTTCGGTGTACTTTGCTGATATTAGCCCTGCGAAGGACTACTCTAGCCTTTGAGACTAGACTAGAACTTCAGCTTGTAGGTGTTTTCGGCGCTTTTGCAAAGCTCAGCTCAGCAAAGTTCGCTAATCGATCGTGACTTCTGAAAGCGCGTCGGATTGAACGAGTCCGAACCGGACCTACGATCTCCGCCAAGAGGAAGCTCACTTCCAAGGTGTCGTCTCAGAATTGAGGTTTTCGACGCGTGCCTCAGGGGTCGAGTGGGGAGCTTCGAACTTGTTACTTCGCTCGTGATACGAGCTAGGCCACTTTAATTTCAGATTTCACCATTCCGGGATCAGGCTCGCATACGTTGCCAGATTTTCAAGCTGATCGCACCAGGAGTGTACACCCTCCGGCGGTGGGCGAGGAGGGTACATGGTTTCAAATGCGAAACATTTCTCCTCATCAATTTTCAGTCGAATCTTTCCACACCGAGCTATCAGGCGCGTGGGTCAGGGAAAAAATCAGCAGGTTCATGGTATCTTTCACTAAAATTGATTTCTGTGAATTGTCCTAGCGGCGAATTATCCGAGCCGATCCATGCTGCGCGGAATCAGATACACCTACGCGTGAAATGACTCGGGCGATTGGTCCTTAGCCATTGTGACCGTACACTTATCATCGATGAGTGATTAGGGTTGTCGATCGGAAGAAATCTGCCCGAAACTCGCCGCAACCTACGTGAGTCATATTCTCTGAGGGAATGCAGTAAAAATGGTCCTGATGTGACAGGTGAAGTCAGAAACTAACCGACTCCCCGCCTGGTCGTCAATGTGACGTGGAATCGAACAGGAAGAAAGGAAAATGCGATCATGGTAAGACGCGGAGCTAGCGCTCGTGGAATTGAAAGAATGCTCCGGCTGCTGAATTCATTTCCCGTATCGACCCCCGACGAGCAGCAGCCGAGACTGCGCGAGGAGAATCGAGGGAGTCCTGGAGCATTTCTGGAGTTCTCACTGACGATCGTTGTCGTTTTCGAATGGATGCGCATCGCTAACCCTCGGGCGAATTCCGAGGATATGCTCTTTGATGGGTCTCTCAAGGCAATCGCGTGCTGCGATCTGGTCTCTCGGATGAATCTCAAAGAACGTCTCGATTGAGAGTGGTCATCTACCTCAGCGAGCGATTTCCGCTCATATTCTTGTCTTCGTATGGAGTCGTTCCTGCCTCAGTTTCTTAGGGGCTAACGTAGGGAAAACGAACGTTATTTCGACGCAATGTTATCGTGTTGGCTCTTGGTGATCTTGGGACTCTCGGAGTGTAGTGCGCGCTTCAGATTGAAGTCAGAAGAGCTGCTTCTCGCAGAGGTCTTCACGTTGGCAGAGGATTCCGCATTGGAGCGCGGAGTCCCGCCGCGAAAACTGCTCATAGTGCTGATGGGTTTCAAGTTCTTCGAAAGGGTCGAAGTCGGAGCAACTTTGATTGTATCCTCGCCTCCGGCGAAATCCATGATTATAAGCCCGAATCTGCTGTTTCTAGGAGCGCTCCAGGCAAACCTGAAGGTTGTCGCAATCTCACCACCTTTGGAGAGCTACTGGTGGCCATTCGAGAACTTCCGTCACAATTTGATCCTGCACATCGCGGTTTGGGACGGAAGCCGTGTACGTAATTCCGGAAGATTCAGTACGCTCTGGTTGAGTCACGACCGAACCCGAAGATTCTCGTGTGTGAAAAACTTCAGAAACTTGGTCACTTTCAAGGTTGACGCGCCTTTTGAGACCTGTGACTCAAGCTCGACGGAGTGCTCCGTGGGAGGAGTCAGTATCACGAGGAAGGTTGCATATGATGAAAAAGTGTCTCACGTCTCACTCGATGGTCATGTCCAATGTAATGGGACCATGATTGGAATCCGCTTCGAACTATCTAGAGCTAGACCTCTCACGGCGTCCTCCCGAGGATATCCACAGCTCTTGCCTATGCGATTCACCACGGTCGGTCAAACCGCAGCTGTATGCTACACCTATATTCGTTGGCGAAAGAAGGAAGTCATGGCTCTAATCGAGCCTATAGACTCAGGTGTCTGGGTTCTGAATCTGATCAGCGTATCGATAATCGCGGGAGCGATATCGAGGTCGAGCAGGACCAGTTTCAAGGACACATTGATCAAAGTCGTGATCAATTTCATTTCGGCGACTGAAATTATATCCAGTGTTCGAAGGTACTCTCAAATTCTCGCAACAGGATCCGCGCTTGCCTTGTGTTTCATCTTCTCGCAAGTCTATCTCAACCTTATGACAATATCGTTTCTCAATCCGCAACAGTACGTTCCGTGTGGCAAGCCCATCGATTGTCGGATATCGCTCTTCTGCTATTCTCGTGAGGCCGTCGTGGCGAAGCTGGATGAAGAGCGCTGCCTTTGCAACCTCAATCACGCACAGCGAGCGCTGGCTGGAAGACCGTTGCGTCGTGCGAATAAGTATTTGGATGTGGTGTCCGCTATTCCGAGGAAGTTTTGGTACATGCATCACGAATCCACGAGTTGTGATTCTAACGGTGCGGGACAATTGCCCCTGAATCCCCTGAGGGTGAGCGCGACAATCAACAGCTTCTTCGAGAATGGAATTTTGTCAGAAGCTCGTTACGAACCCAAACAAGAGGAAATCCAAAACTTTTTGAAAGACCTTGGCGGTGAGAAGAAAAAAAACGGATATTTCGCACCTTTCAAAGGACGTGGGGGGAAAACGGATCCATCCGCGGATGTCAGACTCTCGAGGATGGAGGGAAATATCATTGGCTTCAACACAACGATCGACTGGTTCGACATGGAGAGTTTCTGCAGGCTGAACCGCATTTTTGCGTTTTGCGTGGGTCTCGACTTGTGTTCATTGTGGGTCGAGATTATGAGAGGGCGCAACTGAAGTCGCTCCGCATTCATCGAGTCCGCGCACCGAACGACCAATGCCGGGCTCCTATAAATCGATATCGCCCTCTTCTGTTCTTCTTTATGGCAGTGCCTCTCGGTTCTGTGGGGTGCGACCGCAGTTCCCCCCTGTATTCCGATCCGTTAAGCATTCGAAGTTGGTTAAGGGCCTATTCTCGGACTACTCGGTTGAGATAGCGAGTCTTCTTGAACCGAAGAACCTGCCCTGCCCACTGCGACAGGTCTCTATAGGTCCGGGCCTTCCACCCGGACCGGGAGTTCGTTTCGGGGAACGCAGAGAGGATCGATTCCTCCTCGAACTACCGACAACAACTGATAGGGCGGTAAGAGGAATACCGCCGACCGACCGTGGGTCCACGGCTAGTGTCAATTTTCGGAGGTCGACCTCGATGGGCCACTCCCGCGAGAGAATTCGCTCAAAGGAACCAGTCTTTTTGGAACCAGTCTCGACCCAATAATCTGCTCCCAAAACGTTGATGTCTCAGGAGAGGGAATCGACTGGAGAAGAAACAATTTAGGATGGTGTTCGAGGTATTTCCCGTCCCAGAGAAAAACACGAAGTATCATTTGTTGAGTGAAGGAA
Source organism: Galendromus occidentalis (assembly GCF_000255335.2). NCBI lineage: Eukaryota > Metazoa > Arthropoda > Arachnida > Mesostigmata > Phytoseiidae > Galendromus > Galendromus occidentalis. Next base: position 474,381 of record NW_003805173.1, on the reverse strand, counting down.
TGGATATGGTAAATAAGATGGGAACCTAATACCTGCCATGACAGATTTTTCAGCTCCGCTCACCTCACCTAGGCTCTCGTGTCGTGTCCGAAGTGTCGGAGAATATAGGCCTGAGTTTATGTTCGGGTTTACACGGTATGTGGTTGATAATATCATACACATCCTAGAAGCCTCCTACTGCAGCTCGAGCATACATAGGTATCTCGAATCCTAGAGCAAACAAGTAAACGAAAGAAATTCGATAAACGACAGCCGAAAGCCAAACAAAGACACAATGCGGATGCGAGAGCCAGATGCGGGAACACATTTGGACGTATTGTATATCTCTGCTCGCTTCTGACCCTGTGTGCCGCGACCGGGCTGCTGGGCAAGGGAACTCCTGGGGTCAGCAATTGCCTTAAAATTAGCCTCACCGACAATTCTCTGGAATTTCAAGGATGGTTAGAATATTTCCCTTCAATCAGAGCTGATTTAGCATCCGATCTATGTCTGCAAGCATCAACAATTTGATGCTCTGAATTGCGGTCCTGCTCTACCGGAGACCAAGAATTGCTAGCCGCTACCTCGAACGACGATCCTCACCCGCTGTGGGGGATCTCGTCCCTCCATCGACGCAGCCTCGCTGGCTCCCCCGCTACTCTTCGCTCACTCACAATGTGAGTAGAACTGTGACGGAATCTAGACAGGGGCATCGATCACGTTGGCTCATCAGAGAATTTCAGCCATGATCCTGAAGGGGAACGCGCCGTGATCTTCCTTGAGGGTCACGGCTTGCGAAGATCTCGGTGTCGAAGGATCCTTCGCCCGAAATGCAATTCCGGGAAGAGCTGACTCTGAGAAATGTGAAGGAGCGCCGTAGGGGGAGGAATCTTGAGGTGTCGGAGAACTTTCGAACTCTCTCTCCGTGTAGGTTCGGAGGATTCGAATTTCTCTCGAGATGAGATTTCCCGGAAACCGACATGCGTCTCCGGGAGTTTCCGGTGACAGGAGACAATTATCATCGGAGATTTCCAGGAAGTTGATGGCGTCATGTCTGATCCTTTAATCTCCGGAGTGGCGAGGGATCAGAGTTTTTTTGCTGCTTTTGTCCGTGCGATGGAGCTCTTCGATTGAACAACTGTCAACGCTTCAAATCTTTGAAGAAGACTTCTGCACTTTGTCAATGTGCATCCTCAAAATGAGACTGGATGAGCTTCTTCTCTCCGTCATAACAGTTTCTCTCGTCCGCGAACCGACTGTGAGAGTGAGCTGATTGAATTATCGTCTCCGAAAGGTTTATCTCCTCATCGAATAAAATTCAGTAGAGGTCGTGAGTAGGGTCGCCTCAAAATGAGTCTTTCGTCTCTGCCAAGAGGCCGGAGGACCGGCGGCGACCGAATTTCCCGATTTCGGCGTACCTATGAAACTTCGGCGTCATGGAAAATACAAGGTGGAATCAAGCTCCCAGAATCGGTACTGTCATCGATTCCAGAGAGATGCGGTATCACCGCTGACTGCCGACGGAAACGGTTGCCCCGATTGATTGAACAGATCTCTACTCGGAGTTTCAAGCCCTGAGACTCAGGGTTATCATGTCGGCCGTGAGGACGCTCCTACCGACGGTGAGTCCCGTTGATCGAACCGGGGAGGACTGGGAGTAGCAGCCATCCAAAACCGTTCTGAGAAGAAGAATTGAAGAAACGCGGTGGATAGAAGCATCCTACACTCTGTTCTGAAGGACAAGGTTCGGAAAATCCCGTATCCGTATCCGAATATAGTTCCGCCGCCGAGACAGATGATTGGTGTACCCTGGAGATCGCCGCGAACCTCGTAGGGGCCTCCATCGTGAATACTCCGTCGGGATTCAGCGGTATGGATACAGAGGTGGGTAAAAATGCCATCGGGCAGCGAATCCCGCTTCAGAGACCCCGAGCGAGTGGCGACACGGGAGCGCACCGAATGAATATGTCAGGTACGCACAGACGGTCAAGGAATTCGAGCGGACAAGCTTGAGCTCATGGGTGAGATTCGAATATTTCTACCAAATCTGGCTCGAGAGGACCCCGTGTCGTTCGGAGCTGAGAGCGGGGGTTTTAGCCTGCAATCCCAGGTGGACGGATCCCATTCAATGACATCGAAACTATACTCTTGAGGTCGTTTCGGGCCTCGCCGTGGTCGTTCCCGAGACCAGAGTCGAAGAGGTGGTGCGCATGGACGAATTCCGGGGAAAAAAGCAACCTCACGGACATCAGGCTTCTTTAGAGGTTTTTCTTCGGATTCCCTCGAGAGCAAAGTCAACGGGAAGAAATAATCACGAACAATTAGTACTCGAGCGACTCGAGCTAGTCCAGGAACTCTTTGCAGACGGTATTTCGGTCATGCGGAGAAAGCTCCACAACCAAGATTAAACACTTCCCGCTTGTTGGAAGAAAAATGATCGGACGTGACCGGTGAATTATTCCCGTGTACATGGGAGTTTGCTCCATCTCGGGAATCACGTGCGACGGGAGGTCATGACGTTATGACTATGACACACGAGCTTTGCTGGTCGAACATAATGGCCTCCGATTCCTATCAGTTTCAGCGAGACAATAGAGAGTAGCGAGTCCATTCACCGATTATTATCAGAATTCTAGAGAATTCCGGAGTGGTCTCCGACGTGACGGGGGAGAAAGAGTCGATTGGCTCATGGGAGCAGTGGTCGAGACGCATCTCCCAACCATCGCAGAACGAGGTAGCTCGCTCAACAGTAGCAAACACGTTCCGATGGGCGCGAGACTATCGGACTAGACGCTGATTTCGACCTAGCGGCCAACATGTGCTGTATGATCACTGGCTATTGTGGATACTAAGACAGGAAGGAGCCCTCAGCTAGAGAGGCTTCCCACGTATGATTCTGCCCGTCGCCTGCTTAGCAGCGTGTGGAGACGTTCGGTTCCGAATGCTTCGAGCATTTGTAAAAGGGCTGAGGAGCGGGAACAATCACGGCAATACTCCGTGAGATGAGATTGGCTTGCAGGATCGCAGGCTCCCAACTCGGAGGCCGTCGATCCCCACTCGGTGATTTCGTCGGAGTCAGTCGAGCTCGACCTGGTTTTCCTGACAGTACGGACATCATCTATTTAGAAAAAGTTCTCTCCGAGACGAATGACCTCACCCGCCCGTCGCGTTTCGTTCCGGAACAGCGGTGAGCTCTTGATTAGACAGACTTCTTCCTGTCTGGAGCATAATCGAGTCGGCACACCTATCGGAAGTGAGCACGGACAGGGTGAGAGAATGCCATTCTGCTGACTTTCACGCGTGTCCTGGCTTCAGTCAATCCCAAGCTGCAATCAGTTTACATCAAAACGTGTCTCCGGTCGGACTCTAACAAGCAATTTAGTAGCCCCAATGCACGGAACAATGTCGCGGTTTACTGATAGAACATCAGCATCCATGAGTGACTCACTCAGACACTCATCACTCATGGATAATCAGTCCCGTGACCAAATATGCACGTCATGATGGTTATACTAAGATAGTACATATGATGGATCTAGGGATGCGGATCGTGGATCTACGTATGACGATCGTTCTCCTCCTGAGTTTTTCGGTGCTCTCAGAGCCCCGATGGCCATTCTGGCGGTCGGGTCAGAATTTTTCGCTTGCGTCGAGGAAAAATGCAGAACTGAGGCTCGCATGTCCAACCATCGCATTCGACCGCTCACGAAAAAGGGGAAGCTCAATCCTCAGCAAAGCACCGCTCCTCAATAACTAACTCTCCCATAACCTCAGATCCTGGAGCCGCGCTCGAGTACCCTCAGCGAGACTGCCGGTTGATCTTATGCGGAGCGGTAACTATTCAGAGTCATCTTCCGGCAGAGGAGTGAGAATAATCGCGATCTCCGACTGTCGCCGACTGAATCTGTTGTCATCAATATTTCACGCATCTCACCGATTCCAGTACAGCTGTGCTCGCTACTTACCTGACACCTGAGGAGGAGCAATGAGGCCAGGAATTTCCCTGGACATCTATGCAGATTGATTCAGACCACAAGGTACTACTCGCGAACACTCAAAACGGAATAAGAAGTTTGTCGGACTCCGGAACCAGCGACAGGCTACAAAGCCACGGTGCGCTCCGCCTAAGGTGCTCACATATCTCCACAGCTACGAACTGAAAAAAAGCTCGGATGCAGGACTAGCTCTGGAAGCGAATCAAGAACCAGAGCTAATCCGTTGCCAATGGCGGGGCAGACAGTAACCTCACCCACAAGCTTAGCTCAGGCGGTCGCCGGTGGCACAATTCAGTGGTCTACGATTGACTCCACGCCTACGTGGACCCGGCGAGGGTGTATTTTGAATCTCAGTGCGCGATGTTCGGACTCGGACACTTTGGATTCTATACGGATGATGCCTTAACCCAGGGCAGCATGAGCGTGTGTTCTTCTACATCCGTAACATCTCCGGGAATGACTGCGGCGCGGCTCCGAAGGGAGTCCTGCCCGGATTCTATCGGGGTCCTTCCCGACCTGAAGATTCCTGGTGGATCTTATCCGCGAATATTTCTTCCAGAGGCCAAGAGGATCGTCTTTATGAGAAGGAAAGAAGACGCGTCCGACTTGCTGACGGCAGATGATCATCGACGATTCTATACGGGGACTTAAACCAGATAATAATCAGCGATCAACATCCGACCATAGTGAGAACTGCACTGCAACGCCGGAAAATTGCTGAATCAATTCCCAGTATCGACCCGCGACGCGCAGCCGGCGAGAATATCCAAGCGAGATTGAGGGAATTTCAGGGCAATTCTAGACGTCTCGCTGACGATCATGCTCGTTTTCCGATAGGATGCATCGCGACCCTCCAGCGAATGCCGAGAAGATTCTGATGGGACTCTCGTAGCGATCACCCGCTCGGAGCTGGACTCTCGGTAGAATCAGGGAGAATTTCCATAAACGTCGTGATGGAGTATTTTTGTCCCCCTAGGGTTACCGCTCACACTTCTCCCCGGGGAAATCGACCGAACTTCTTCGCGGTCTTACTGTTTCGGCTTGTGGTGATCTCGACTTTTGCGGAGTGTAGTGTGAGAGCGCGCGAGCAACATACTCCGTTGGAGCTGATTTCGGCAAAGGTCTTCCATGTAGCCGAAACTTTCGCGATGGAACGCGGAGTTTCACCGGAAAAATTGCTCATAGTGCAGATGAGTTTGAAATTCTTCGGAAGGCTCGATGTCGGTGCAAGCTTGATTATATCCTCGCCTCCGGTAAGATCCATGTTGTCTCACTCGCGTCCCCTTCTCGTGGAAGCTCTGGGGGCGAATCTGAAGACCGTCGTGATCTCGCTGCCCCTAGAGAAGTCATCATGGCCATTCGAAGCCTTCCGTCACAACATGATTCTGCACGTCGTTGTCGGGGATGGCAGCCGTCGAGAGGCGTTCCAAGTTCCAAAGCTTCAGCACTACCTGCTTGAGGCAGGACTTGGAGGTTTTTGGCGAGAGAAGAATTCATGGCCTTAATTGAATCTATCGGCTCGGGTGTATCGGTTCTGGATCTCATTAGCGAATCGACAATCGCGGGAACGATATCGGGCTTGAGCTGGACCAGTTTCAAGGACACACTGGTCAAATGATGATGGTTTTTATTTCGGCGACTCAAATAATATCCAGGGCCTGGAGGTACTCTCGAATTCTCGCGACAGGCAGCGCGTCGGCGTTATGTTTTATTTTTTCCACGAATCTATCTTAAAATCACATGACAATCTCATCCCTTAACCCGCAACAGCACGCTCCGTGTGGTAGATTTACCGATTGCCGACATTTGCTCTTCTGCTACTCTCGCGACGCCGTCGTTGAACATCTCGACCACAAGGGCTGCCTGTGCGGTTCGATATCGCCCAGCAAGCTCTGGCTGAACGGCCCCTGTGACGTGCAGAGAAAGAATGGGATCCGAAGATTTCTTCGATGGAACATGGAGATTGGCTCATGCGCGAGGACTTCACGTCTCGACATTTTCGCGGTGCGGGACACCTGCCTCTGAATCCCAGAAGGGTGAGCCAGTCGACAGTCAATAGTTTCTTTGAAATCGGTTTGGTCTCGCAAGCCAGTTCTGCGCCGAAACGCGCGGAAGTCAAAGAGTTTCTCAAACAGCTAAAGAACGAGGAGAAAAAACGCGGAAACAGCCGAAGATCTGTGAAATCAGTGGAAGCAAGAGCTCATCCGTCTGCGGAAGTCAGACTCTCGCAGCCGAGGGGGAAAATCATCACTTTCAACACAACGATCGACTGGTTGGACATGGAGAGTTTCCGCAAGCAAAGACACGTATTGGCGTTTTGCGTGGGCCTCAATTTGGGCGTGTTGTGGATCGAGATAATGGAGAGGTGGATGAGCTCGCTCCGCGAGTATTCTTTGATAATAGTCTCCGTAGACCAGGCCGGTTTTGAGGGTGATATACGCGAGTGCCGAGAGCTGAGTTGCGCGAGACAACACGAGTAGCGAAACACATGAGTGTGGACTCCTATACGCTCCTGACCCCATGTGCCGCGAGCGGATGGCCAAGCGAAAAACCATCCTGGGGGATTGCCTCGGCGATGGCCTGCCCCATATTCACGAGCCAGTAATTTCGACATTCGCAGATATTTTCGTTGTTCAATCAGGTAGTTGCACTGCAGATCTTTCCGCAGACAATTAGATGGCGGAGGACGAGCGGCCCGGCGTTTTGAGGATTGTGCCCGGATGAAATCGAATCTAGTCGGATTTCGATAGAATACTCTCGTTTACGTCAGGACTGAGGCGAATATTCGCGCCTGAAGTCACGGCTCTCGATAGATATTCTCAAGTATTAAGAATTGATCAATTCGGTCTCGACGTCATCGGAATCGATTCCTCCGCCCCGAAGTCCTTGAAATTTTGTCCGAGCCTTCTCGCTGGGTGCGCTCGGAGGGTTCGGATTTTTCCGGAATGTGAAGGGTCCGAGAAAAGTTTAGGATGCTCTTGTCGGAGAGGTGCCGTCGCTGGCAACACACATGCGTCTCCAGAAGTTCCTGGCGACTAGAGACGCTCGGCTATAACAGGGAAGTTGCCCAGATCGCCTACGATCTTGCAGAATCCGGGTGAGGAACAGGATAAGCCTTTCTTTCCGCTGTTGCCCCAACGACGAGAAACTTCGATCGAAAAACCTTCAAGGTTCTGGCTTCACGGAGAAGAGATCTTCGAAGTAAGAATGGATGATCTTGTTTTCGTACCGATTTCGGTTGTGGATTCACTAAGTGCGGGAGGGAACTCGTTTAATTGGTCTGGTGATTCGGAATAGATTCTTCTCTATCGATTTCAACCCAGACAACGACGTCGTCAGCGCAATTCTCTCAAAATTTTTTTCTGGACTCAACGTGAGAGCCAGAAAATCGGCTGGACGCAATCTCTCGATTCCAGTGAACTTATCTTAGGCGAAACTTCAGTTCACGGCGAGTCTATAGCTTACCATTTGCAGGATGCGAAGCCGTTTCGTCTGACGAGGAGTTAGACGAATCAAATCACTATTGACAGGGAGTTGCAAGTTGCAACCGTCTCGACCGATGTGGAGAACTGGCGGGATGTCGTAAGCCAGTGCTCCTTCGGCTTGATTCGTGGGGCCCCGTAGACGCTGCATACCACTTCGAGGAACAAGGTTAGGGAAATCCCGCTTGTGTATACGAGGGATGTTCCGCCGCGCCGCCGAAGGGGCGGATTGGCATGATCCAGAGATCGCTCTGACCTTCAGGGGGTCTTCTTCGAGAATGCTTTGTCGGGATTCTGCGATCTTGATACAGAGGTGGAGAGAAAATCGAGCTATCGGGCTGCTCCTTCCTCATCGCGCTCCAGAGACACTGAACGCCGAAGCGGAAGCTTACCGAGCGAATATTTTAGGATCGCACAGAGGGACAAGGAATTTGAGCGGACAAGCTTGACTTTATTGATAAGATTGAAACACCTCGACCATCTCGAACAAAATCTAGCTCGAGATGACCACGCGACGCTCGGGGCAGGCGCTGAGACGGCAGCCTGCCGTCTCAAGTGAACAGATCTTCCTCCATGATATCGAAACTGTACTCTTGAGGTCGTTTCACACGGAACTCGCCGTGGTCGTTGCTGAGATGAGGGTCGAAAAAGTTGTCTGCATGAACGAATTCTGACAAGATAAAATGAGTTCAGCTTCAGTTCGGCGCCAAACCTGTGAATCGCATGAGTGGATCCGGAACTTCCCACCCGACATTTCCCCGTTGTGTCTCTCTCGTTCACGGAATCGCCGATGAACGCTCTCCAAGCTCACCGTCGCGGATGGAACGCGTTCTCGCCGCCTCTCTACTTACTCAGCGCCTCGCGGATATCGGCGAGGTTTTCCTCCAGCAAAGGATAGATGAAAATTCTCCGGAAATCTCTGAGCTCGCGGCAGCCGACCGGCTAACAATCGGTACCGGGCAATTGTTTTTCCGCGTCGCCGTCGCGGCAGACGCAACGTCAGGCTCGCGAATCGCAACTCTCAACGAGAATCCCTATATGTACTCCGAGCCATCGAACTTCCCGTGCCTGAGATTCTCCCGATTCGGGTCTGGCAAGTGCGAATGAATGCGTACTGCGGCTCCGCGAGCGTAAACTACGACTCGAGCATGAAATTGAAATCGAGTCTACTGAGCGATCGCGGTCGAATTCGGTTGCGATGGGATGAGCGAACCACGGAGGAAGACTCTTTCTTAATTTCCCCGACCCCAAGTCAGAGCAGGGAAAAAGGAGCTCCGACGAAGCCGACTGCGAATCGAGACTAGGTGTTCAGGCCGTCAACTCTGCTCCACTCATCTTTCGTATGGCTGTAGAAGTTTTAAGCTCCGTCCGGGAGCCTAGAAAGATGGAGGAGCAATATGATGGAGATTTCCGCTGCCCGGAACAGGGAATACGCTCAAGTGACTTCACATGTGTGTATGCTGATTCGGACATAGTGAAAATAACTTCAGCGAAATATGGGGCACCTTATTTCAACTGCATTTTTCATCGATTTCTGTGCTTACAACTACGCCGATTTTATGGGAGAAAGAAACGTCTGACTGAAACTGAAGAGAGAACGAGAGTCATCCACGAGCGATGGATGGAGGTCTCACTGCAAGCGACGGCTGGAAATGAATCTGACTACCCAGGACTTAAACTAGAAACTGCTGACGCGACATTTCCCCATTGCGGTACATGACAACTCGACGCCGAGACAACTCGATGCCGGACACCTCGATGCCGCACACCTCGATGCCGGACAACTCGATGCCGAGACAACTCGATGCCTGATCGGAACAGCACCTTGTACTTTCAATTGACTTCTCAATGCGAATGGTCTCGTGGAGGGAGTTGAGCCCTCTCAGCCGAACCCATCGGACCATCGAAATCAGCTGAGAGTTGAGACTGCCGTTGTATCAAGCGTCGGCCATGTATCCCGAAGCATTCTCAGCATCCGGCGATAGACTTCTTCAGTCTT